>NW_006201913.1:140791-151720 GCF_000334495.1 Tupaia belangeri chinensis | reverse complement strand
GAAAAAAAGGCATTAAAAATACCTATCTGATGACTGCAGTAAGCTATATAGCTCTAGGTAGATGCTACTTTATAGTATGTTCATTCTATTCACTGACGTTTATGCCTAAAGTCAGACTTGTGTTCATGGATATGTATATTTCAGCTGTGCTTGCTATTGAAAATATTTAGATTTATTAAGATATTTAGTGAAACAATAAATTGGGGGAGGCAGAGAAAGCAACAATAGATACCAGACACAATGTGAGAGGAGAGTGGGAGATGGCAGAGGATGAGATAGAGAATCAAGGATGGGAAAAAAGGCAAAATATACAGAAAACAAGAAATGGAAAATTATGTGTTGACAATAACACAGATGTTGATGTGCTTGATCGAGCCAATATACAGTGTACTGTGAATGGAAAAATCTCATTTTCTATGCTATAATGATGTACAGTGAATGAATGTAAATAAATAAAAGAAATACAAGAAAAAAACAACTCACATCACCTTCTCACATTGTTTGAAATGCATTACGCTTTACCAGTTCATTGAAGATTGCCTTCATCTTCCATAAGTATATTTGAATATGTATATATGTATATGTATAGCTTTTAAAATTTTTATTCATTATTATTTTAATATATTTTATTTTAATATATTTATGTAAAATGATATTCTATGTGTATACTCTTGTTTCCTGAATTTTAAGACTTCTTGTTATATTCTTTTATTTCCCAGTCTTTGACAATTTAATGTTGAATTAATGATCTATGTTGATGGCATTAAATTAATACTATTTGACATCATTTTTCCAGAAGTTAGCTTTAAACTCTCAATTTCATTCAATTCAATATAGTTATATTGAAATTGGTATAATTAGCCTGATTACTTTCTCTTTGTCATTCTTTCTAAATAAGTTCTTAGTGTCTCTTAAAATTTTTCTGTCTATATATAATATGCAAACATTTCTATTAATACACATTTTATTCAATGGCATGAATAAAATCCTACACACATTGTAAATGCACTTTATGTTTCCGTTTTATCTTAGCATTTTTAAATGTATTTATTCTCATCATAATCTTCTTTATATTACATTGAATCACATATAACTTGACAGTTACATTTCTCTTTCCAGAAGGAAATTGCATATCAGTCAAAACAGAGACATTAAAATCCCCATTTCATAATCCAATAGCTTCTCTTTTTTCCCCCAATCATTATTATTATTATTATTTCATTTATTTTTTAAACAGTCAATCACTAGCATTTTTTTTTTGAGAGGTTTTTGCTATAGGGCGCATGCACTTGCCAGAAAGACAGAGAGAGAAAGTGAGAAATCATCCCCTAGGCAGGATGGCCACACCGCAATCCCTTCTCCTCCATTCTCCTCTCAGGATCTTAGGCAAGCATGCACATGTGCCAGCGTGAGTTTAAGCAACTGGGTCCAGGACTCAAACTGCAGTTGACTACATGAGAGTCCAGCGACATAGCCATTAGGGTAACCGCTGGTCCCAAGATCACAATTTTTCACTTCTGTGTCTATCATTTCTTTCTTTATCACTACCTTAATTGCTCCCCCTGAGAATATGGACTTTCATTTACTCAAGTGTGTTTTGGCTGGTCTTGGCATCTTATTTTCCTGAAATAAATCTTATCCCTTTATTCAGCTCTGTGTCCAAAGAGCCTACTACGTTCCCTGGCAAAGAGTAGAAGAGCAAACGTTGCTTAACAGGGGCCACAGTTGGCATGATAGTTAAGACACTTCACTCCCACATGGCCAACTGCAGTTCAAATCCCAGACCTGATGACTTGCTTTCTCATTTTCCCTCTCTTTCTCTCTGTCTCTTTCTGGTCAAATTTTAAAAACAAATAAATAAAATTAAATCAGTAATTCTTAAAAAAAAAGTTACTTAACAAATACATGTAGTCTATACAGGAAGGCAAAACATGTAAGTCATTGGCTTAACGTGGTCTCATATCCGAGATGATCTTAAATATAATGGAGTAGCATTTTTAGCCAAGCATTGAATTACTCCAGAAGATTTGCCCTGATAAAATACATCTACTCAGTGAAGCATGGAAGCTTGGGGTTTATGTATAAGTTTGTTCATTGAAGTGAAGTATTTGGTGTTGCGTACTACATTAGTTTATTATGTTGTCTTGCTGTTTGTTTTCAAATTCAATGACTGTCTATATATGACTCCTTCCATTGTTCTAACAAATATCCTTCTTTTATAATATTTTGTGATAGGGCCATCAGGTAGCATGAAAGTTAAGGCAGCTGGATCCCAACTGGCTGACTTCATGGCCCAAATCCTGGACCCAGCAGCTTGAAATTCACTCTGGATGCATGTGCATGCCTACCCAAATTCCAAGATGAAAATGTAGAAACGATTGCAGCATGGCCATCATGTCTTGGGTTGTGTGTGGGGAAGGGATTTCTCTCTCTCCAGAGAGTGCATGTGTCCTATAGCAAAAAAAAAAGAAAGAAAGAAAGAAAGAAAGAAAAAGAAAAAAAAAAACTGTGATATCTATTGAAGATAACTTTATAGTACTGTGAACTGGACTGATGAGAAATGTACACATGTTGGAATATTCACTTGGTAACCTAAGAAACATTAGCTTGAATGTACAAAAGAAATTGAAATAAAAAGAAATTTAAAAATGAATAATAAAACATAAAAATAAAAAAATCATAAACATAAAAGGGAGATAAATAATCTGTGTATTTATACTAAAGTCAGTTTCTATGTCCCTTTTATATTTTACACTTTCTTTCATGTTCATGGTCAAAAGATGACTCTTATGAAAAGTTTCAGTGTCTTACAGTACTGCCTGTAGAATTAGAGACTTGTGATTCAGGGTCACAACTTATTATTGCAAAAACATATATGTCCTGACTACGTTTCCTAGTTACCAATAAGAGAACCCCAAAGGTAGTCTCTTTTAAATACAATGATATGAAATAAAAAGGATTATCCATATAATCAGGAGTGTTGTCTTCATATATAAGAACAAATGCCTATAATTAAGAGAAAGCAGACTTTTCTGAATGTCTTTAGTTTTGTTTGCATTAATTATTGTAATGGTGAGCTATTGCTGCATAACAAGCCAACTTGATAATTAATGGTTTAATATCATGCTTTTGTAGTACACTGGAGTTGATAATGGTGAAGTCTTCTCATTAGGAATTAGGAAATATGAATTGTGAAGGGGACGAAGTATTTAGTTCAGAAGACTATCCATATCTTAATTAGTTCTTAAATTCTGAGTAGAAAGGACAATTTAAGAGGGGAAGATCAAGAAAAGTGGTGGTATCTTACAATGCCTTTTAGAGCTTCTTTTTAAACATTGAATGTGTCTGGCTGCTCACTTTTTGTCAACCAAAACAAGTCACATGTCCAAGTTCAGAATCAATCATAGTAGGGATATACACTCCTTCCAACTGTGTTAGCAACAAAACACAGAGCTAATGGTGGAAAAGCATAACCTTGCTAAAGAGACTAAGGGAGTGAATAAATAAGTGAAAAATAAACTTGTCTATCCAAGGGATAAACGGACAGATAAACATTCCATATATCTATCGATGTCATGTATTTATGAATGATACGCTCTAGGCTTTTAACAAAGGAGACAACAGTTCCTGAAAGACTTGGAGGGATAGTTTGATACACCAAGAAGTATCAGACAGCCTGGCATCTGGCAAGGCCATTCACTTGAACTGGTATCAGGATGAGGCAGAGAGGGGTGCAAGTTCAATTTCATTTTAAAGTTCCAAGACACAAATCTGAAGTCCAAAGGTGAATGGGGGGGGGAGGATGGGCCATGGGTCCTGGCCTTTAGGCAGCCTCTTTCTTCCTTTCTTTTTCTCTCTCTCCCTTTCTCCTTTCTTTTTGTATCTCCTTTCTTTTTTAATTTGCACTAGGATGTCTGTGCTCACTGGAAAGAGAGTGAGAAAATAGCCTCCCAGGAGGAATGATCACACAGCATCTCCATTCTTCTCTCAGGATTTTGCACACTAGCACATATGCCCAGTGACCTTTTCAAACCACAGAGTCCAGGACTTGAACCGAATGTGCAGTCGGCCATGTGGGATCCAACTTCTGTAACTACCACTTCACCTGACTAGCCCAAATATAACCATTTCTATAAGACACCAAGCTCACATCATGATGAATAAGATTTCAACATATCTGTAATAACTATATGTATATATAAATAACTATATATATATGTACATATATATATAGTTATTTATATATACATGATGAGGGGGATAGCAGGAGGTGTGGTGGTTAAGACACTGGGCTCCTACCTGGCTGACCATGGTTTGAGACTCAGATATAGTGGCTTGCTTTCTCACTTTCCCTTTCTCTGTGTCTCCCTGAGGAACACACATGCCCTATAGCAAATTAATAATAATAATAAATTATATTTTTAGAAAATTAAAATTGAGGTAATAAATGGTAGCTCATAACTTGTGATATAGGTATGAGATTTCTAATTGCTTTGGCAAAAGTTTCACTAAGCCAAGAAGTGGAGCATTTGTAGTTTTAAGGAACTTAGCTCTCTCCCCTTTTTAAAGAAAGGAATAACAATTTTCTGGTGCATATCATAGGCTACCACAAAGCAATGGTTTGAACACAGAGTTTGGAGAAAGGTAATTCAAAGGTGGGCTAGGTGTGAGTGAAGTAGGCCAGCAGAACTGCCACCATTTTGAAATTAAGAGAGGCCTTTAACAAGAGCAATCTGACCAAGTGAGTCAGGGGAGATTTGTTTGAGAAATGGTCAGATCTTTTTATCTGTCTATCATCTATCTATCTATCTATCTATCTATCTATCTATCTATCTATCTATCTATAGATATATAAATGTTTTTGCCATTGGCCTTCTGAGTTTGCCAGAGAGAGAGGGAAACAGAGATATCACCTCCAAGAGAGGATGGTATGCTGTACTCCATTCTGCTCTGTTGTCCTCCTGGGATTTGGGGCTTGCACACACATACACCAGCCATGATTTTCAAGTCACGAGTTCTGGGACTCAAGCTCGGTCAGCCATGTGAGAGTCCAGCATCTCAACTAGCATGCCATGTGCTGATCCCTTATTTTATTTTTATATATTTTAAACTATACATTCAATCAGTGTACATCTGTATAGGATTCAAAGTGTTTTTTTCTGAGCATGAATAGAATACCTATCAGTCCAGTCAAGGATATTACTATATACATTATCATCACCAGATGACTTTTCATTTGTGTGATTTTAAAATCTTTATTTGAGATGGGTATATTTGCCTATATATTTTTTATCAAAAAGAAAGATCCAGACCAGGGAATTATGTGCAGATTTTACCTGGCAAATGAGTTCATGAAGTATATATTCATTCCATAGTAGTTTTGTCCACACTACTATTCACATAAAAATATTTAACTAATTATTAAGTGAAAGGAGGGATATTCAAGAGCTTTACTTTATAATTGTTTCATTATCTGTGAGGCTAAATACATGTGTGGGTTTGTTAGCCGTTTACTTTCTTTTTTACAAAAAGAAATAGAAGGAAAGAAAGAAAGGAAAGAAGGAAGGAAGAAAGGAAAGGAAAGGAAAGGAAAGAGGAAAGGAAAGGAAAGGAAAGAGGAAAGGAAAGGAAAGGAAAGAAAAGAGGAAAGGAAAGGAAAGAGGAAAGGAAAGGAAAGGAGAGGAGAGGAGAGGAGAGGAGAGGAGAGGAGACGAGAGGAGAGGAAAGGAGAGGAAAGGAAAAGGAACCAGAAATGAATCCTTGAAGAAAAATTAAGATAATTACTCAGTGAGGCCATTAGGTGGTGTGGTGGTTAAGGATGCTGGACTCCCACATGGCCGACCACGCTTCAAGTCCTGGACCTGGAGGCTTGCTCTCTCCATTTCCCTCTCTCTCTTTCTCTCTCACTCTGTCCCTCTCTGGTCAAATCAAAAAATGAAATAAATGAGTGAATAAATAAAGTTAAATAAAGTAATTCTTAAAAAAAGATAACTACTCAGGAAAAAGAAATTGACTCAATGATCATAGCAAGGAAGGATTTGCACCAGCTTGTATCTTGTGCCTCTAAATACAAATACTACAAAGATGTTGAGCCTTTCAAGACTGCTTGATGGTTTTTGCTAGCTGTCTCCCCATAACCAGTTACAGAAACAAACTCCTTTCTTCTCCAGACTTTGCCTCTCTATTCATTGACTGTGAGAAGCAGCAGCTGGACTTAGTTGGGGACACTAGAAGCCTAGACCTGTGCAACACAGGGTAAACCATGGGGAAGAGTAATAATAATGGGATTCTCCTGACTTCTAAGCTAGTCTCTTGAGTACAGACCATCTGCAAGGAAAGTTTCCTTTTTGTCCAGACCAGTGTCCATAGGGAAACACATGCTTAGAGGTCAGAGTACAGGGAAATGAGCTTAATGAGCAGGTAGAAGGAACTGTAAATATCCCCTCTGCTGTTGTCCTTAAGAGTGCACAACTTGGCCCAGAAGGAAGGTGGTTGTTTATTTTCCATTTTCGATCGGGCTCAGGGACTGATGCTTGACTCTTACTGCCTTGTCTGGGACACAGCTTCAGTCTCCATCATAGACCACCTACGGAAGAACTCAGGTATCCAAACAGAGGCCATCCTCTCAGAGACTCCATACAGGTGAGTCTACAAGCTCAGCAGACACTGCAGCAGCAGGTCAGAGACAATGGAATCTGAGGATGTTTACACAAGATAAAGCTGAGAGCTAGACCAGCCTAACCCACATCTGAGACTGGTCTGTACTTGCTTGCTAAATTGATACATTTATGTATTATGCTGAATAGAGAAGGGACATTGTACTGAGTAAAGCAGGGGTCATTACTGACAATGTAATGATGATAATGGAAGCCTGGTGGATGATAATATGATTGGAAATATCTTTGAAAATTCATTTTTTATGTTGTAAAAATGTATAGTCATTAAATGTTAAAAAAAAAGCAAGAAAGGAATAAAATTTTAAAAATAATAGGGCACTCAGACCTCATAGTGGTTAGGTTGCTGGACTTCCAGATAGTTGACCACAGTTCGAGTGCTGGACCCAGTGGCTGAAAAGTCACATGTGTGTGCATGCCCAAAATCCTGAGAGAAAAAGAGATTGCAGTATGGCCATCCCACTGGGGTGGGGGGAGAGTGATTTCTCACTTTTTTCTCTCTGTTTTTCTCTGTCTCTCTGGCAAGCACATGTGGCTGGCCTATAGAAAAAATTCTCTCTTAAAAAATAAATAATAATAATATTAATATATTTAAGAAAAATAAAAAGAGAATGGAAAGTGTCAAGCACTTCCAGAAAAACTGAGTCCAAGATATTTTGAAAGTAAGAGGAATGGAGAAATGGATGAATGGAGGGACATGCAGTGAAGTGAGGCTGTTTCTTTCTCTTTTTTTTAGAGAGATTTTTGCTATAAGTTGTGTGTACACACTAGAGAGAAAAAAGAGAAATCTTCCCAGATGGCGTGATCATACTGAAATCTCTTCTCCTCTCAAGATTGTGGGCATAAATACACACAAACATGCAGCATGAGTTTCAAGCTGCCAGGTTGGGGACTCAAACTTTAATGGGCCATGTAAATATCTAGCACCCTATCTACCTTGCCACCTGCTGGCCTACTCATTATTTTTATTTGTAAGATGGGGTCTATTCTCCTATATTTCTATGTTGATAAAAAAAGATCTAGTCCAGGGAAATGTTTGCAGAGTTTACCTTGAAACAGAAGTTCCTGAAGCATACATTCCATAGCATCTTATATCCCACTGGAAATTTTCATAACCTTCTCTTCCATTCTCCTCTCAGAATATTGAGCACGCATGCACAGTGCCTGGCATAAATTTTAAAACACCCCATTCAGGACTTGAACCATAACTGACTACATGGAAGTCCTGCAACATAACTATTATACCATCTGCTGGTTCCTTGTTTCCATTTTGATTGCATTCTTTTGTAGTAGGTATTGTCATTTTCCCCCAATAATTTGGCTGTTGTAATTTAGTTCTTTTGTGTATGTATGTATAGAAGGCCTTGGATGAGAGTATGTGAAAGTTTACATGTTTTGTGGGGCCAAGTTTATTAGTTGGTCATATTTTGCTCTACTTCCCACTCCCAATTGTTTTAAATTAAACATACAAAGTTTTTCTGTATCCTTAGTTCTCATGCTGTTTTCATATCTCTTACTCTGTATTGTGTCTTTTGATTTTCTGTGGTTAGATTTTGTGTGTGTGTGTATGTGTGTGTGTGTGAGTGAGAGAGAGAGAGTGACATAGGGTGTGTGAAATCAATGAAAACAGATCTATATAGAGAGAGACACAGAGAAGGAAAGTGAGAAAGCACCCTTTCACGGGTGGTCACACCACAATCCTTTCTCCTCTGTTCTCTTCTTGGGATGTTTTTGAAGTCACCAAGTCCAGGACTCGAACCACAGAAGTAGGATTAATGGATGAGATTCACCTATCCCCAACTGCCACACCTTTGGCCGGTCCAGTTAGAAAATTTTACTAAATTCACATCACCTTCTCACATTCTTTTAAATGCATTATGCTTTAACCATTTTACTATAGATTACATTTATCTTCCATAGATATATTTGAATATGTATATGTATGTGTAAATATATATATGTATATTTGTGTATCTTTATGCAAAATGAAATTTTATCTGTATACTGTTGCTTCCTGAATTTTAAAAGACTTCTTGTTAAATTCTTTTATTTCCAAGTTTTGACAATTTATTTGAATAAACGACCTATGTCAATATCATTAAATTAATAATATTTGACATTTGACAACTTTTTTCAAGAAGTAAGCTTTAAACTCTCAATTTTATTCAATGATATAGTTGTATTAAAACTATTATAATTAGCCTAATTACTTTCTCATTGTTGTTCTTTTTTCATAAGTTCTTAGTGTCTCGTAAAACTTTTCCTTCTGTATTATGCAAGTGTTCATATTAATATACTTCTTATGCAACAGCGAGAATAGAATCCTATGCACATTTTAAATGCACTTAAATATTTACTTCTTATATTAACATTTTTAATTGACAAGAAATGGTAATATATTTAGAGATTTTCTTATCTACTTCCAATTAGCATAATGGCTTCCTTGCTTATCTCTTTCAGCTTTCAGCTAACTTAGTTTCTTATATTGATTTTAGAAACCACTTTATTACCTGTAAGAGCACAGATTATCTTCCATATTCATGTATATATGCCAGGGAAAATATTGAAAGGCTTCAAAACATTTGTGGGAAACTGAATTAAAATCTGAGTTTGTTTTGGTACAAAAATATTTGAAATCTATGCATAGTTTTTTTCATAACACACTTTTTACATGAATTTTTTAAAGATTTCTTTCCCTTCATATAAGGGATAAACCGCTTTGAAAATGCAATAATACATATCAATTATTTCCTTGACTGCAAAATCATGATTGCAACATTTCAACGATGTTGGTAAAACTTCCTATAAAAAGTATTCATGTTTTTTCTCTTTCTCAGTAGTTTTGTTTATCATATGGAACTAGGGAATGATACAAGAATTTCAGAGTTCCTTCTTCTGGGACTTTCAGAGGATCCAGAATTGCAGCCCCTCATATTTGGAATTTTCCTCTCCTTGTACCTGATCACTGTGTGTGGAAACCTGCTCATCATCCTGGCCACCACCTCAGACTCCCACCTGCACATCCCCATGTACTTCTTCCTCTCAAACCTGTCCTTTGTAGACATCTGTTTCATCTCCACTACCATCCCAAAGATGCTGGTGAACATCCAGACACAGAGCAGGGTCATCACCTATACAGGCTGCATCACCCAGATGTTCTTTTTCACACTCTTTGCAGTGTTAGATGTCTTCCTCCTGACAATGATGGCCTATGACCGGTATGTGGCCATCTGTCAGCCCCTGCACTATATGGTCATCATGAACCCTCGACTCTGTGTGTTGATGATTCTGCTGTCCTGGATCATGAGTGTTTTGCATTCCCTGTTATATAGCTTAATGGCATCACAGCTGTCCTTCTGTACAGATGTGGAAATACCCCACTTTTTCTGTGAACTTAATCAGGTGGTTCGCCTTGTCTGTTCTGACACCTTTCTTAATAGCATGGTGACCTATTTTACAGCTCTGGGCATAGCTGGCAGTTCCCTCACCTATGTCCTTTACTCTTACTGTAAGATAGTTTTCTCCATTAGTGCAATTTCATCAGCTCAGGGTAAGTACAAAGCATTTTCTACCTGTGCCTCTCACCTCTCAGTTGTCTCCTTATTTTATTGCACAAGCCTAGGTGTGTATCTTAGTGCTGGGACTACCCCCAGCTCACAAGCAAGTGCAACGGCCTCAGTGATGTACACTGTGGTCACCCCCATGCTGAACCCCTTCATCTACAGTCTAAGGAATAATGCCATAAGCAAGGCTCTGAAGAGGTGCTTTGGAATGGAAACAGTAAAAGGACCTCTAATTCCGGGATGAAAAAATTGATTACAATTGCAAAACTTTAAGTTTCAAAGTCAAAACTGACAGTATTCTGATATGATTATGGAAGGAGAACTGGTTCCTTTCCTTTATATCTTAGAGTTTCTGGTTTTTGATTTCTACTTCAATATGCAAAAATGTATGTAACTTTTATTATCAAGCTTTTTCCTATGTCTAATATCTAATACACCTTTAACCCTTGTCCACTTTCTTATTTCTACAAATTAATGCCTACATCAGATCAGAAAGAAATGGAAATTCCCACTTATTTGATGGAGAACCATGGATTTTTAGAGATTTATTCCCAAACAAAATGTTTCCTGGTATTTATTTATTTATTTTATGAGTATCATCAGGCCATGGGACCAGCTGGTTGCACATTGTTTGAGGCACTGGACTCCCACATAGTTGACCAAGGTTTGAGTCCTGTGCCTGGTGGTTTGCT
>NW_006201913.1:136666-140774 GCF_000334495.1 Tupaia belangeri chinensis | reverse complement strand
AGTCAGGTCAGCCTATGGTGTTACAGCAACTCAATCCCACATGGTCGACTGCATGGTTTAAATCTCATACCTCGAGGTTTGGAATCATGCCAGGCATATGTGCATGTGTGCCCAAAATCCTAAAAGAAGAAATGGAAGAGAAGGAATTGCAGTGTGACCATCCCCCATGGGAGAGTCTTTCTCACTTTCCCATTCTCTCTCTTTTTCTCTTGCACCCTCTAACAAATTTAAATATATATTTACATTCATGAATTGTACTACTTCTAGTTTAGAAAAAAATATTTGCACTTTACAACAAAGGTCATTTATATCATTTTTATAGTAGAAGAAAACCTGAAAGTACAGTTTTCACCTTTGTATCTATCATTCTTTCGCTGCCACTACTAATTGCTCTTTGTGATAATGTGTTCATCACACATTAATGTGTTCCATGGAGATTTGGTTATTCAGCTTCAATCTATTCACATTAGGATCATGTTTCTTTTTCAATTAAAGCTAAATTTGTTAAAACACAATGAATTTCCTTTTCTTTCTTTTTTTTAAAGTTTTCTTTTTTTAGTTTCATTTTCTTTTTTGTTTGTTTTGTTTTGTTTTGTTTGAGTGCAAAAAGCACAATCCTCATATTAGGATTGTGTTTCCTTTTCAACCAAAACTAGTGTCTATCATCTTTTCTGGTAATATTTGATTATCAAAGACAAGTGGACTTCAAGTCAAGTCTATGTGGAAAGACAAATTTGAATAAGTAAATTAAACCAAATTATCCTTAGAATCTGAGATTAGCTTAAATGTGAAAACAAAATGTTCAAGTTATGCATTGTATTACTACATAAAATATTTTCATGTTGTATATCTATTAATTGGTATGTGAACAATTGGTATCCATGAATGAGCAGATTTATTCATTGGAATAAAGTGCTGGTTGGTGTCTTTTATCTTTCATTATCAAATATCTAACTATTTCATCTTGAAAAATTCCATTGTTGCCCATGACATGACTACCTCCATTGCTATACATTAAATATTGTCCCCATTTCTAAATGTTATCATGACAATTGAACGGACAGTGAATGAACACTATCAGTGTCGTCCAATATAGATCTACTTTCAGTTCAAGAACCTATTCAATATTTTTCATTGTTTTGGCAAAAGTGTCATGAAACCAAAACATGTAGTATCCATGGTTTTACATCAGAAAAACAGTTTCTCCTTCTTAAAGAAGGAATAGCAAATTTCCGGAATTATCAGGGGATATGTTCCTACCACAGCTCAATGTTTTGAAATTCTAGGGACCTAGTCAACACAGGTTCTCCAGTCTTAAACTTTGGAGAAACTTTGAGAGGAACAATAAAGGTGCTCATAGATAATTTGAGATGCATTATTGTTGCCTATAATCACCTTACTATACTATGCAGAACTTATTCCTCTTCTCTTTCTCTGTAGCATTCTTATCCATTAGGCAATGTCTCTCCACCCCTCTTCTATTCATGGAGTCAGAGTGTGTATTCCTGGTTTTAAATTCATTTTTCAAATATAGAAATTGTTGGAAGATAGTTTGGTTTGGTTGGTTTAGATTGGTTTTCTCACAACCTGACTGTTTTCCATTACTTCCTCGCCCCAGAGGGTGTGTGCACTTTCCAAAAAGAGGCAGAGAGAGACATAGAGAAGGAAAGTAAAAATCCAATCCCTCCCAAAAAAATAGGGATGGCCATGCTACAATCCTTTCCCCTCCAATATCTTCTTGAGACTTTGAGCAAGCGTGCCATTGCACCTGTTGTGTTTTTCAAGCTGCCAGGTCTGGGCTCAAACTATGCTCAGCCATGTGGAAATTCAGTACCTTAACCACTATGCCACCTGCTGACCCCTATCTTTTTTTTTTTAGAGGTTTTTGCTATAGGACACATGCACTCGCCAGAAAGACAGAGAGAGAGAGAGACAGAAAGCAAGAAATCACCTCCCCGGGGGAATGGCCACACCACAATCCCTTCTCCTCCATTCTCCTCTCTGGATCTTGGACACGCACACACAGGAACCTGGCATTATTTTAAACCACCAACTCCAGGACTCAAACCGTGGTCGATTACATGGGAGTTTGGCGACATAGCCATTATGCTACCTTCTGGTCCCTCTTATTTAATTTTTACAGATTTCCATTCTGTTAGGACATAAGAGAAGTCTCCCAAAAGTTCATGGAACAAAAACACATTATGAAAAAAATGGCATGAATTTTTAAAAAATAAAACTTTTTTGTCTCAATATATACTCATATTTTACTAACATTTGTCCAGACACATTTTGAAATTATCTCATACTATGAGCTAATAAGCTTCATTGAAGAATTTCAGGTTCAAAAGGGTTATGAACCTTGTAAAGGATGATGTTTGGAACTCCATCAAAATGTTTTCTGGTTGCGTGATCTAGGCGTCAGAAAAGAAAATATCAGTTAATAAGAAAGGGCATAGATGTCATATCTATTGTGAGAAAAGAAAAAACAAGTTCATGCACTCCACTTTTTTATTTCTAATTTTTCATTGCACTTTATTTGGGGATAATTTATTAACATGTGGGAAGAGGGAAGGAGGAGGAGGAGAGTGTGAGGAAAGATATTATGGAGAAAAATAAAAAGGAAAATAGTTTTATGGGACACAGAAATAGATTATTATTTGTTGATGATAATGTGTATAGCATTTGCAACTGGACTGGTGTCAAATGTATTCATTTTGGAAAATTCATTTTACAAGCAAAGTGACGTATAGTGATTGACTGTATAAAAGAAATTAAAAGAAAAGAAAAATAAAATAATAATAAATGGTGCTACTTTCTAGTATGTTCATTCTACTCACTGAGGTTTATGCCTAAAGTCAGACTTGTGTTCATGGATATGTATATATCAGCTGTGCTTGCTATTGAAAATATTTAGATTAATTAAGATCCTTTAGTGAATCAATAAAATGTGGGTGGGGGGAGATGCAGAAAAGCAACCATGGATATCAGAGACAGTGTGGGAGGAGGGTGGGACATGACAGAGGGTGATAGGGAATCAAGGATGGGAAATAAAAGCATAATATACAGGAAAAAAGAAATAGAAAATTATTTGTTGATGAGAACATGTATGTTGATGTGCTGATTGAGCCAATATACAGTATATTCTGGATGGAAAATCTAATTTTGTATGCTATAATGATGTATTAGTAAATAAATGTAAATAAATAAATTTAAATTTTAAAAAATATCAGGAAAAAAGATAATAATAAATGGAATTTATTCTTTAAAAAAATAAAACACACACGTGTAATAAATGATGCAGAGAAACCCATGTATCGTTTATTCTGTTTCACACATAGTAATGACTTGCAAAACCACAGCACAAGATCACAACCAGGATATTCACATAAATAGGAGTCAAAATACAGAACGATTCCATCAACAGAAGGATCACTAGCTCTGCTCTCATACAGCCATATCTGCCTCACTCCCTGCCCAGTTCCTGATCTCTAGCAAAAACTAATATATTCACCATTTATACTATAGTATTATTTCAAAAATGTTTTATGGACTATAAAAAGATCTGCCTAGGAAAATAGTGGAATAGATATTTCGGGGGACTTTTTTTATTTTTTACTTTTCTTTTTTTAACACTAATATGCTACACGTCATTACAGTATACAAACTGAATGTGTCATCCAAAATACACTGTCTGTTGGCTCAATCAAGCACATCAACATATGTGTTATCAACAAACAATTTTTCATTTCTTAGGTCTTGTATATTTTGCGGTTTTTTTTCCATCCTTGATTCCCTACCACCCCTCTCCCCTGTCCACCCCTCCTCCCATTGTCTCTGGTATCCATGATTGCTTTCTATGACTTCCCCCCCCCATTTAATTGATTTGCTAATGAACTTAATTTGTCTAAATATTTGCAATAGCAAGCACAGCTGATATATTCATACACAAGAACCCATGTCTGACTTTAGGCATAAACCTCAGTGAGTAGAATGAACATACTATAAAATGGTACCTAGCAGGGACTATATAGTTTACTGTACAAATAGTTTTTTCTTTAAATATTGGTAACAGTTTTAGTATTTTTTTCTCTGAATTTTTTTTTTT
>NW_006201913.1:131396-135892 GCF_000334495.1 Tupaia belangeri chinensis | reverse complement strand
TCTTAGTATCTTGTCTTTGTCTGTGGTTTTGGTCAATCTGGCTATAAGGTGTCTTGGAGAAGATCTTCTTGGGTTGATTAAATTTGAGGTCATCTGTATTTCTAGGGACTGAATCTTTGAGTGCCTCTCTGGGTTTGGAAATTTTCTTGCAGGATTTCATCGAATAGATTATCAATGCCCTTATGAGTCTCTTCAACTTCTGGGATGCCTACTATCCGGATGTTTGGATGTTTAATTGTATCTAGTACTTCTCACGTATTATTCTCAAATTTTGGGGCCATTTTTTCAGTCTTCATGGTGGATTTTTTCTAGGCCAGCCATTTTCTCTTCTACATTTGAGATTCTATTTTCTGTATGATCTAGTCTGCTTTTAATGCTTTCAAGGGAGATTTTGACTTCTTGTATTATAGCCTTCATCTCTAACAGTTACATCTGATTCTTTTATAAAGGTGAAATTCCTCTTTTAAATCTTTCATGAATTTCCTCACCTCCTGGAACTCTTTAACTCCTTTCTCCATCCTCTTCAGGAGTTCCTTGTCTCTTTTCTCTTCCATCTCTGTTCACTTTGACATTATGAATGTTCTGAATTCTTTATCAGACATTTCCATGATATCCATTGAACCATGTGTGGATGAAGAGGAGCTATACTTTTCCCTTGTGGGAGAGGTATTTTCCTGCTTCCCCATATTTCTTGTGATCCTGCAGTGATTTCTGGTCATCTGGTGGATGGTCAATGTCTTCCCAAACTTGGAAGTTCAATCTGAAGTTCGAGGAGTGTGCAGACAAGGAAACAGAGAGAGGAAAACAATACCAACAACAGCAAAAAAATCAGACAGGAAACAGAGAAAAAGAAGAGAAAAACTTTTAAATAAATCTAAAAAAAAAAAATATCAAAAAATTTCAATAAAACTCAAAAATTAGAAAACAGCGTGGCGCTCTTGCACGCCGGGTGAAATGACTAAATCGCAGGAGCCATGGGGCTGCCTGTCTCTTGAAGAAGGGCTGCTCTTTCCCCTTCTGCCCCTCCTGGGTTGGGAGGATGAGAGGGGATTATTAACAAGATAACGGCCTAGGAGGGGACAAAGGGCCCTGTAAAATGCTTCACCTTAAAAAATTATAAAAAGAAAAAATTAAAAAGGAGAGAGAGTGAGAGAGAGAGGACAGAGACAGAGGTAGAGAGAGACAAAGACTGACACAGAGACAGGAGACTTGAAAGGGGTCTTCCTACCATGCGAGTTTTAAATGATGGAGGCCCAGTTATCAGTGGAATATCTTACTTTCTCCAAAATGACTAGATCACAGGAGCCATGGATCTGTCTGTCTCTTGAAGAAAGACTGTTCTGTCCCCTTCTGCCTCTCCTGGGTTGGAAGGAGGAGAGGGGATTATTAACAAGATAAAGTGCTAGGAGGGGCCAATGGGCCCTGTTAAATGCCTCATGTTAAAAAATTCTAAAAAGCAAAAATTAAAGAGAGAGAGAGAGGACAGAGACAGAAGTAGAGAGAGACAAAGACTGATACAGAGACAGGAGACTTGAAATAGGTGTCCCTACCACGCGAGTTTTGTGCGCTGGAGGCCCACTTGTCAGAGGGACATCTTCCTTCCTCAAAAAATAGCAAGATCGAAGGAGTCATGGAGCTGTCTGTATCTTGAAGAAGAGCTGTTCTGTCCCCTTCGGACTTTGCTGGGTTGGGAGGAGGAGAGGGGATTAATAACAAGATAAAAGGGTAGGAGGGGCCAAAGGGCCCTGTTAAATGCCTCACGTTAAAAAATTCTAAAAATCAAAAATTATAAAAAAGAGAGAGAGGACAGAGACAGAGGCAGAGAGAGAAAAAGACTGATACAGAGACAGGAGACTTGAAAGGGGTCTCCCTACCATGTGAGTTTTGTATGCTGGAGGCCCACTTGTCAGAGGAACATCTTCCTTCCTCAAAAAATAGCTAGGTTGAAGGAGTCATGGAGCTGTCTGTCTCTTGAAGAAGGGTTGTTCTGTCCCCTTCTGCCTTTCATCTGTTGGGAAGAGGAGAGGGGATTATTAACAAGATAAAGGGCTAGGAGGGGCCAAAGGGCCCTGTAAAATGCCTCCCTTAAAAAAATTATAAAAAACAAAAATTAAAAAGAGAGAGAAAGAGAGATCAGAGACAGAGGTAGAGAGAGACAAAGACTGATACAGAGACAGGAGACTTGAAAGGGGTCTTCCTACCATGCGAGTTTTGTATTCTGGAATCCCAGTTATCAGTGGTACATTTGCCTTTCTCCCAAAATGACTAGGTCGCAGGAGCCATGGAGCTGTCTGTCTCTTGAAGAAGGGCTGTTCTGTCCCCTTCTGCCTCTCCTGGGTTGGGAGGAGGAGAGTTGATTCTTTACAAGATAAAGAACTAAGAGGGGCCAAAGGGTCCTGAAAAATGCCTCACCTTAAAAAATTCAAAAAGGAAAAATTAAAAAGAGAGAGAGAGAGGACAGAGACAGAGTTAGAGAGAGACAAAGACTGATACAGAGACAGAAGACTTGAAAGGGGTCTTCCTACCACAGGAGTGTTATATGCTGGAGGCCCAGTTATCAGTGGGACATCTTCCTTTTTCGCAAAATGGCTAGATTGCAGGAGTCATGGAGCAATCTGTCTCTTGAAGAAGGGCTGTTCTGTCCCCTTCTGCCTCTCCTGTGTTGGGAGAAAGAGAGGGGTTATTATCAAGATAAAAAGCTATGAGGGGCCAAAGGACCCTGTGAAATGCCTCACCTTAAAAAATTCTAAAAAGCAAAAATTTAAAAAAGAGAGAAAGAGAGAGGACAGAGACAAAGGTAGAGAGAGACAAAGACTGATACAGAGAGAGGAGACTTGAAAGGTATCTCCCTACCACACGAGTATTGTATGCTGGAGGCCCAGTTATCAATGGGACATCTTCCTTTCTCCCAAAATGGCTAGATCACAGGAGCCAAGGAGCTTTCTGTCTCTTGAAGAAGGGCTGTTCAGTCCCCTTCTGCCTCTCCTGGTTAGGGAGGATGAGAGGGGATTATTAACAAGATAAAGGGCTAGGAGGAGCCAAAGGGCCCTGTAAAATGCCACACTTTAAAAAATTCTAAAAAACGAAAATTAAAACGAGAGAGAGAGAGGACAGAGACAGAGTTAGAGAGAGACAAAGACTGATACAGAGACACGAGACTTGAAAGGGGTCTTCCTACCACGCGAGTATTGCATGCTGGAGGCCCAGTTATCAGTAGGACATCTTCTTTCATCCCAAAATGGCTAGATCGCCAGAGCCATGGAGCAATCTGTCTCTTGAAGAAGGGCTGTTCTGTCCCCTCCTCCCTCTCCTGTGTTGGGAGAAGAAGAGGGGTTATTATCAAGATAAAATGCTATGAGGGGCCAAAGGGCCCTGTGAAATGCCTCACCTTAAAAAATTCTAAAAAGCAAAAATTAAAAAAGAGAGAGAGAGAGAGAGACAGGACAGAGACAGAGGTAGAGAGAGACAAAGACTGATACAGAGACTTGAAAGGGGTCTTCCTACCACGGGAGATTTGAATGCTGGAGGCACAGTTATCAGTGGGACAGCTTCCTTTCTCCCAAAATGGCTAGATCGCAGGAGCCATGGAGCTGTCTCTCTCTTGAAGGGCTGTTCTGTCCCCTTCTGCCTCTCCTGGGTATGGAGGAGGGGAGAGGATTATTAAAAATATAAAGGGCTAGGAGGGGACAAAGGGCCCTGTAAAATGCCTCACCTTAAAAAAATTCTAAAAAGCAAAAATTTAAAAAAGAGAGAGAGGGACAGGACAGAGACAGAGGTAGAGAGTGACAAAGACTGATACAGAGACAGGAGACTTGAAAGTGTTCTTCCTTCCACGTGAGTTTTGTATGCTGGAGGCCCAGTTGTCAGTGGGACATTTTCCGTTCTCCGAAAATGGCTAGATTACAGAAGCCATGGAGCTGTCTGTCTCTTGAAGAAGGGCTGTTCTGTCCCCCACTGCCTCTCCTGGGTTGGGAAGATGAGAGGGAATTATTAACCAGATAAAGGACTAGGATTGGCCAAAGAGCCCTGTAAAATGCCTCACCTTAAAAAATTCTAAAAAGCAAAATTAAAGAGAAAGAGAGAGAGGACAGTGACAGAGGTAGAGAGAGACAGAGACTGATACAGAGACCGGAGATGTGAAAGGGGTCTTCCTACCATGCGAGTTTTGTATGCTGGAGGCCCCCTTGTCAGAGGGACATCTTCCTTCCTCAAAAAATAGCTAGATCAAAGAAATCATGGAGCTGTGTGTCTCTTGAAGAAGGGCTGTTCTGTCCCCTTCTGCCTCTCCTGGATTGGGAGGATGAGAGGGGAATATTAACAAGATAAGGGTTAGGAGGGGCCAAAGGGCCCTGTAAAATGCCTCACCTTAAAAAATTCTAAAAAGCAAAAATTAAAAAGGAGAGAGAGTGTGAGAGAGAGGACAGAGACAGAGGTAGAGAGAGCCAAAGACTGATACAGAGACAGGAGACTTGAAAGGGGGCTTCCTTCCACACGAG
>NW_006201913.1:121248-131364 GCF_000334495.1 Tupaia belangeri chinensis | reverse complement strand
AGTGGGACATCTTCCTTTCTCCCAAAATGGCTAGATCACAGGAGCCATGGAACTGTCTGTGTCTTGAAGAAGGGCTGTTCTGTCCCCTTCTGCCTGTCCACGTGAGTTTTTTATGCTGGAGTCCCAGTTATTAGTGGGACATCTTCCTTTCTCCCAAAATGGCTAGATCGCAGGAGCCATGGAGCTGTCTGTGTCTTGAAGAAGGGCTGTTTTGTCCCCTTTTACCTCTCCACGCAAGTTTTGTATGCTGGAGGCCCTTTATCAGTGGGACATCTTCCTTTCTCCCAAAATGTGGGGACTGGTTTTGTCTGTGACTATGGTAGGTCCTATGGACAGAGCTCAAATTGAAACAAAATCTTAAAGATGAGGATAAATACCAATGACCAGTTATAAAACACATTTGCTGCAAAAGTCCACTTCATTGAGATGAGCGTTAAGATACAAAGGTACAGGACCAGAAGTTGGCATAATGGCTATGTTGCTGGACTCCCATGTAGTCAACTGTGGTTCGAGTCCCAGACCTGATGGCTTAAACTTACACCAGGTGCATGTGTGTGCATATCCAAGATCTCAAGAAGAAAAGGGAGAAGGGACTGTAGTGTGGCTGTCCCCCTGGTGCGGGGGGGGGTGTGTGTGTATTTCTCGCTTTCTGTCTGTATCTTCTGTCTCTCTCTGTTTTTCTGGCAGCCCTATTGAAAAACCTCCAGAAAAAAAAATAAAAAACAAGAGGAAGAAGAAGAAAAAACATATAGAGTCCCAGGCCTCTTCCCAGCATGGAGAATGGGGATGAGGGTGGATTAAAAAAAAAATGATACAAATGGACAATGAAATTTTAGACCAAACTGTGAAATATTGTGCTCTCAAATTTTCCTTTGCAACAAATTATATAAATGGACTTTGTTGCCAACTGTAGCTTTTTTTCCATGGATAAATACAACTCTAGTATTTCCTTAGCAACACAAAAGACAAAAAAATATTGTAATCTATGTCACTTGAGAAGTTATTCTTAAGAAATCCATAGTGTACCATGAGATATATTTAAATGTACAAATAATTTTTTTACAAATTATTTATTGTTATTAATTTGACCAGAAAGACAGAGAGAGAAAGGGAAAGTGAGAAAGCAAGCTGGCAGGTCTGGGACTTGAACTGTGGTCAACAGTGTGGGAATCCAGCTCCTTACCTGTCAGTCTCTTGTACAAATAACTCTTATGCAAGATTTAAGATAACTCTTTTTTTGCATTTTATTTATTATTATGGTGTATACATTCAATTGCTACACATCATTTAGATTGTAAAGAGACTTTATCCAGCATTAGGTACTCAGCATGAGGTACTGGTACTCAGTCCAGCCCAGCTGAGAATACCATACACTTCCAGATTGAGGATAATTTTGAGAAAGATTAAAATGACAGAGAAAAAAAAATGGATATCAAAGAGATCAGAAAGCTTTAGAGTTAGTTACTTAACTTTTACAGAGATATAAAATCAAATTAATAGCAAGTTCTGAAAATCAACAGAAGGAAAAAGTACTACTTCCACTCAGGAAACAAAAAATTTAACAGACACAAGAATACAAAATTATCTGTTGAGGATGATACATATGGTTATACCTATGATTTGACCAACATGCACTGCACACATACTTTGAAAAATGCTATTGTATGCTAAAAAGATTACAATGCTTAAATATAAATTATGCACTTAGAAAAATATAAAGAAAATAGAGAAGAGTACTCTTTCCATAATTTCATCAAACAATCATAATACCTTACTCATACTTTGAGCCCTGCAATCAGGGGAACTTCATCAGTTCCAGGACAATTGGTCCATGTAAAGTTTCCCTCCAAAGACTATTTTCAGGACCCTCTTTGAATTTTTATTCCTCAGACTGTAGATGAAGGGCTTCAGCATGGGGATGACTACAGTGTACATCACTGAGACTGCTGCACTTGAGCGTGAGCTGTGGGTAGCACCAGCACTAAAGTACACATCCATGCTTGTACAATAAAATAAGGAAACAACTGAGAAGTGAGAGGCACTGGTAGAAAATGCTTTGTACTTCCCCTGAGCTGATGAGATTGCATGAATGGAGGAAAAGATCTTATAGTAAGAGTAAATGATCCCAGTGAGGGGAACACACCCAGCAGCACAGCTGCAAAATAGATCACCATGTCATTAAGAAAGGTGTCAGAGCAGGCCAGGTGGACAAGCTTATTAAGATCACAGTAGAAGTGGGGAATTTCCACATGTGGACAGAAGGACAGTTGTAATATCATTAAGGTATGTAACAAGGAATGCAGGGCACTCACTATCCAGGCTGTAAGAACCAGCAACACACAGGGCTGGGGGTTCATAATGACAGTGTATTGCAGGAGGTGACAGATGGCCACATATTGGTCATAGGACATCATGGTCAAGAAAAAGTTGTCCAACCCCGAAAGCAGTAGATAAAAGGACATCTGGGTGATGCATCCTGCATAGGTGATGATCTGTCTCTGTGTCTGGATGTTCACAAACTTTTTTGGGACAGTGGCAGAGGTGAAACAGATGTCTATGAAGGACAGATTGGAGAGGAAGAAGTACATGGGGTGTGCAGTTGGGAGTCTGAGATGGTGGCCAGGATAATGAGCAGGTTTCCAATCAAAGTGATCAGGTACATGGAGAGGAAAAGCACAAATATGAGGGGCAGAAATTCTGGTTCCTCTGAAAGTCCCAGAAGAAGGAATTCTGAAATTTGTGTGTTATTCTTAGGTTCCATGTGCTGGATGTTAGTATCAGTAAAGAAAAAAAAAATTATGATTACTTTAATACAAACAGGCATTATTGATACTGTTGTAATGCTACAATAGATATTTTCAATCAAGAAAATTGTTTTGTATTTTCTTATGGACCTGTATCTAATAAGGCATTTCTAGAATCCTTAAGAAATTTCTGTCCTACTCTGAGTATTTTGCCTAAGATGTCATATTTGCTAAGTCTAATAAGAAATTATTTCTTACATTTGAGGAATATATATTGATTGCTGACCATATTCTAGACATTGTTCAGACAATGACTAGAGGAAATTGAAAATAACTCCTTACATTTCAGTAAGGGAGAAAGAATATAAGTAGATAAGAAAATAATATGTGGGGCCAGCAGGTAGCATGGTGGTTGAGGCATTGGACTCCCACATGGCAGACCCATGATTCAGGTCCTGGAACTGGTGGTTTGTTTTCTCACTCTCTCTCTCTCTCTCTCTTTCTCATTCTGGTCAAATCGAAAAATAATAATAAATAAAATTAAATAAATTATATACATATATATCAATCAATTGGAATCAGTTGATGGAATTATGTATATTTGCTTACCCCAAAATGCATTACATTGTACACAATTATGTATAGTCCTTTGTACATCAATTACCTCCCAACACAGTTGTTGAAAAGAAATAATCATGTAACATCCAGTGGTTGAAATGTGCATTGAAACAGATGATTATTTCTTGATCACAACATGTAGACTGGTGTGAAATGTATTCCTCTTGGAATATTCACTTTACAAGCTAAGTGATACATAGTGATTGAATGGATGAAAGAAATTTTTTTTTTTTTAAAAAAGAAATGTTCTTTGAAGAAAAATGAAGGTGGCTATAAAGGCAAGACTGGATAGAGGATGCTATTTTCTTGTGGGACTCTAGGTAAAGCTGTCAAAGAAGATGACATTTTAATAGAATTCTCTAGAAGATAGGGCAGGAGCCAGAAGGTTAAGTGCCAATATCTCACCTGGTAGAGGAAATAGCCAGTGCAAAGATCTTTAAGGTTGTACTTGGTTTAGATGCTCAAAGTCATCAAGGAGCCAGTGCAAGTAGGTCCATGAGCAAGAGAGTGGTAAGAAATTATTGTACAGGCTGTTTAAGTGTGAAGTGGCCTTCCTATTACTGTTGAAACTTCAAGACACAGGGAGACCTTTGCCCATACTCTGTACCTCTTGCAATCTATTAATTTTGTTGCAAAGGCATTCTGTGAGTTTATACAATTAATATCCTTATCATCATCTGATGGTTGAGCTCTCCTTTATTATAGAGGCATCTTGGAAAATGTGAGCCTAGGCCAGCAGGTGGTGTGGTGGCTAGATATATCACATGGCCAACTCTGTGGTCCTAGTCCTGGTAGCTTGAAAACCACGCTAGATGTGTGTGTGTGTGTGTGTGTGTGTGTGTGTGTGTGTGTGTGCGTGTGTGCGTGTGTTCCAAAAATCTCCAAGGGAAGAACAGAGGAGAAGGGATTACAGTGTGACATCCCCCCTGGGGGGTGATATCTCACTTTCTCTCTCTCCAGCACTTGCACACACCATATAGCAAACAAACAAACAACAAAAATGTAAGTCCTTAGTACCTTGTTCTGAGGACTGCTCTCAATCCAAAGGGAAGCCACCAACACCCACATAAACACATGCACAGAGCACCATGGCCCTCTGGGACTGTATTAATACCCTTTTTTTCTTATCACCTAGCTACATTGATGAGGCAACCAGTGTACCCAGAATGGCTACCAAATCAACCTACCATCATGGATTAATAACTGACAAAGGCTTAAACATATCAGAATACAACAGAGAATATTCATGTAAGATTTTCACATGGAACAAACGTTCAGTTAATATTTTTCTTAATGAACCAGCAGTTAAGTCTGAGTATACTCAGACATTAGAATATAACAAGGTTATATTTCAGTTCTTTAGATAAAGGTTGGAATATAGAACAATCTTTTCACCTAGTAAGTAATTTTTGTCATGGGAATACCTAGAGGAGAGAAGATTCTTCAGTACATATGTCTCATGAACTGCTGTTGCAAAGTATTATGTACAAGAATTATTTGGGGCCAGCAGGTGGCATGTTGGTTAAGGGTTTGGATTCCTACATGGCCATCTGTGATTCTGATTCAAGTTTTGGACCTGGCAGCTTTCTCTGTCTTTCTGGTGAGTGCATGTGCCCTGTGCCCTATAGAAAAAAAAAAAAAACTTCTCCCCACAAAAAAGTTCTTCAGATAGGCTAGCAGGTGGCATGGCAGTTAAGGCACTGGTGTCCCTCATGGCTGACCACAGTTTGAGTCCCCGAACAGGAAATTTGAAACTCACACTGGGCACATGTTGTGTGCATGCCCAAAATCCTGATAGGAGAACAGAGGAGAAGGGATTGCCACATGGCCATCCTCCCAGGGGTGATGTCTCACTTTCTCTCTTTCTGTTTTTCTCTGACAAGTGCACGTGCCAGAAACTAACAAAAATAAAATAGCAAAACAAAAATGGCAAAACAAAAATTAAAAATGTCCTTCAGTTTAAGGATTGAGAAGCCTGTCTTCTCTAGATCCATTGGTTTTTTATTTTTATTTTGATTTATTTCTATTATCATCATAATCTTCTTTATATATATTGGATTACATATAACTTTACAGTGTATTATATTGCTTTTTTTTTAATTTTTTTTTTTTTGGAGAGGTTTTTTCGCTATAGGGCGCGTGCGCTCGCCAGACAGACAGAGAGAGACATAGAGACAGAAAGCGAGAAATCACCCCCCAGAGGGGATGGTCACGCCGCAATCCCTTCTCCTCCCTTCTCCTCTCGGGATCTTGGGCACGGACGCACACGCGCCCGGCGTGAGGTTTAAGCCACCGGGTCCGGGACGGGAACCGCGGTCGACTACGTGGGAGGCCAGCGACATAGCCATTACGCTAACTGCTGGTTCCCTACATTGCTTTTTCAAAAGGGAATGCCATGCATATCAGTCAATACTGTGACATTAATCTCCCCACTTCATCATTCAATATCTTTTCAATATTTTTCCCAATCATTATTATTATTATTCTAATTATTTTTTTAGACAGTCAATCACTATTTCTCATTTCGCTTGTAAAAAGACTTTACCCATCATGAAATACATCTCAGACCAATCCAGTTGAGAATACTATACATGTCATCATCAACAGGTAATAAGCCATATTTGTTTCCCACTAATTTTCTGCCTCTCTATTTGTTCTCTTTCTATCTTTTGGCTTTTCATAGTATTGGCAACTATTGATATCTCTAGAAAATTTCTACTCCTAAATGCACAAGTATGGATTATGAGATTGAAATAATGTGGCACACGTACTCTATGGAATACTAATCAGCCATAAAATAATTAGACCTCACATTTGTTACAAAGCATATGAGTATAGAAGCTTTAATGCTAGGTGAATTTACTTCTCTTTACCATACAATGCAACATTATAATTCCAAGCTTTTTAAAATTGTGCTGGAGGATGCATGCATTCATGAGAGAGAAAAACAGAGACACAAATTCTAGGCATGGTGGCAAATGACAAGGAAATATTGGTTCATGAAAAAGAAGAAAAGATGTTAAGATTTCAATTCTGAAGGAAAAGCTTGTTCATATCTTTTTTTAAAAAAAAGCTGAAGTTTTAAATTTCCAATTTTTTTATTTTTCATGTTTTTCCACAACTTTTAAAAATTTATGTACATTTAATTACTGTACATCTTTACAGCACATAAAATTGCTTTTTGCAGTGTATATTAACCCAGATAACTGTTCATTTTTGCATGTGATACATGTTTTTTATCCCTGAATCTCTCTCTCCCACCCCCTATTACCCACACCCTCTGACACAGTCTCTAGTATCTTCACTTGCCTTCCCTGCTGTTATACCTTCCAATCTCCCCGTTTCTGCACTAGAGTGCAGACGTTCAGTATATTGTAACTGGGGACATACAATGTCTCTCCTTTATAGTCTGGCTTGTTTCACTTAGCATAAAATATTCCACATCTATGTTTATTGTAGCAATATTCACAATCTCTAAGACATGGAATCAACCAAATGTCCAAGAGAATATGAGCTAATTGAAAAAAAAATGTAGGACAAAAGAAAAAAGTAAATGAAAAGAAAGAGAAATAAAGGAAGAAATGAGAAAGAGCAATAAAGAAAGAGAAAGAAAAAAGAAGAAAGAAAAAAAGAAAGAAGAATAAATAAAGTAGAAAGAAAGAAGGAAAGAAAGAAAAAGAAAGAGAAAGGAGGAAAAAGTGTGATATATACATTATAAAATACTGCTCAGACATAAAAATAAAAAAGAGAGAGACCCTGACATTTGATACAAAGTGGATGAATATGGAGGGTTCATCTGTTTTCCAATTTTTCATTTATGGTTTTTAATTCGATTTTTTATTATGGAACAGTTGATTGACTTGCATTTTTAATAAGGAATACAGAAAAAAAAAGTCCTTTATTAAATTACCCTAATGATAGTTAACATCTTACAAAACCACAGCACAATATCCTAACCACAATAGTGACATTGATAAGTGTCAAAATACAGATCAGTTCCATTAACACAAGGATCCTCAGTTCTGCCCTTTTTTAGCCACATCCACCTCCCTCCTAACCTAGTCCTTGACATTCACCAACTACCAATCTATTCACCATTCATGCATCTCAACCTAAGAGATGAACTGAAGAAAAGGACATGAAAAAGGGTGTTTATTTTGGCCAAAGATGAGAATGTCCTCCTGAGTGTCCTAATATCCAAGTTGCCTTGAATATATGTCATGAAGTCTTACAGATGTCAGGATTATTATTATGGCATGCCAAATGAATTTTCCCATTATGAATACATAACATGTTGATTCAGTCAAAGATATTACCATACACATTATCATCAATAGATAATTTTCCATTTTTGTGCCCCTTAAATGTTTTGCTTCTTTCTTTTCCCCCTTGATTTCCTGCCTCTCAACCTCCCCCATTTCCCAATCTCCTCCCACACCATCTCGGATATCCATAGTTTCTCTCCATGACTGTGTATTTTCCAATCTTTCAGTTTCTCCAATAGAGTACCAACGTTTCGTATATATTGAGTGGGATATACAATGCCTCTCTTTCATATTGTGACTTGCTTTGTTCACTTTATCATTCTTTCTCTCTTTTTTTTTTCTTGGAGAGGTTTTTGATATAAGGTGCCTGCGCTAGCCAGAAAGACTGTGAGAGACAGAGAGACAGAAAGTGAGAAGTGACCCCTCCCCCAGGAGGGATGGCCACACCGCAATCACTTCTCCTCCATTCTCCTCTCAGGATCTTGGGCACGCATGCACACATGCCCTGCATGAGTTTAAGCCACTGGGTCCAAGACTCAAACTACAGTCGACCATATGGGAGTCCAGTGATATAGCCAACTGCTGGTCCCAACTTTATCATTCTTAATTGCTTCTATCCCAATGATCTAAGTTTCTATGTTAAGAAGCTAGAAGTAGAACAAATTAAAGAAAATAAATAGATGGAAAGAAGCTTTAAAAAATAGAAATCAATGGCATCTCCCATCTTTCAACCCCTGGGCCAGGAACGTCGAGGGAGGACTGCCCACTCCCACCCCCTGTAACTTCAGCCCCTGGATCCCCAAGTCAGAGGCCCCTGTGTCAGCCAAGGATGCCCTCAGTCCTACAGAAACCCCACTCCCATCTTTCAACCCCTGGGTCAGAAACTTTGAGGGAGGACTGCCCACTCCCACCCCCTGTAACTTCAGCCCCTGGATCCCCAAGTCAGAGGCCCCTGTGTCAGCCAAGGATGCCCTCAGTCCTACAGAAACCCTACTCCCATCTTTTGACCCCTGGGCCAGGAACTTCGAGGGAGGACTGCCCCCCATAGCTTCAGCCCCAGGATCCCCAAGCCAGAGACCCCTCTGTCAGCCAGAAATGTCCTCAGTCCTACAGAAACCCCACTCCCATCTTTCAACCCTTGGGCCAGGAACTTCCAGGAGGACTGCCCCCATAGTTTCGGCCCCAGGGTCCCCAAGCCAGAGACCCCTCTGTCAGCCAGGTACACTTTTTTTCCTTCCTTTTTCCCTCCTTCTCCTCTTCTTTCATTTGTAAATTTCTCTCTTCTCATTATCACATAGGAATGCCCCCAGTCCTACAGAAACTCCACTCCCATCTTTCCATCCTTGGGCCAGGAACTTCCAGGGAGGATTGCCCCTCATAACTTCAGCCCCAGGATCCCCAAGCCAGAGACTCCTCTGTCAGCCAGATACACTTTTTTTCCCTTTCTTTTCCCCTCCTTCTCCTCTTTTTTCATTTGTAAATTTCTCTCTTCTCATTACCACCTAGGAACGCCCTCAGTACTACAGAAACCCCACTCACATCTTTGACCCCTGATCCCACCATGCTAGCGCGTGGTGCGTGACTTTTTTTTTATTCTACTTATGATTTTCTTCCCACTTATTTGGTCCTCACTTCCTTTATCTACACCATTCCTGGCAGTTAAGATAGGTCTAGAATTACAGTTCTGAAATATTCTAGTATTTTAAGACTCTCTGGATCCTCCTTTTCACTGAATCACCTGCTAAGGAGACACTTTTCTTTGTACACCTGAAGAGAATACTTTTTCTTGGATTGCAATGCTAAACATAATAGAAGAGACTTTGGCTGTCTTAATTCCACAGCAAAAAGGAAACACACTTGCTCCTGTTCGAGGAAACATGTTCTTAAAAGGTTTTTCAAAGGGAACACATCTCCCAATGGTTAGAAGTACAAGAAGAACCTCAGGTCTGAATAAAGCAGGAAATATGTCTCCATCAAAAGAACACAATAACTCCCTTCCTTTTCTTGAAAAATAGGATGTTGCCAAAATGTCCGAGATAGAATTTAGAACATTCATGTTGAACAAATACTATGAGTTGGAACAGAAAAAAGAACCACAGGAGATGAAAAAGTCCTTCCACAATATTAAGGAAGAAATGGACATGCTAAGAAAGAATAAGATGAAACAATTAGAGGTTAAGTCTGTAATACAGGAAATCAAAAACTCTCTAGAAAGTATTAAACGTCGATTACGGGAACCAGCAGTTAGCGTAATGGCTATGTCGCTGGACTCCCACGTAGTTGACTGCGGTTCACATCCCGGACCCGATGGCTTAAAACTCACGCTGGGAGCATGTGCGTGCGTGCCCGAGATACTGAGAGGAGACTGGAGGAGAAGGGATTGCGGTGTGGTGTGGCCATCCCCCCTGGGGGGTAATTTCTCGCTTTCTGTCTGTCTCTCTCTGTCTGTCTGGTGAGCGCACACGCCCTATAGCAAAAACCTCTCAAAA
>NW_006201913.1:119376-120691 GCF_000334495.1 Tupaia belangeri chinensis | reverse complement strand
AAAAGGCAACTAAGACAATGGCCAACTTAAACTTCGGGTCAGATCCATTAACATTGATAATAACATTGAATGTTAATGGATTAATTTCTCCAATCAAGAGACACAGACTGACTGAATGGATTAAAAAACAAAAACCCTCTATCTATTGCCTACAGGAAATCCACTTCATGGATAAAGATATACATAGACCAAAAGTGAAGGGTTGGAAAAAGATTTTCCATGCAAATGGGAACCAAAAAAGAGCTGGAATTGCAATACTAATCTCTGACAAAATAGGCTTTAAAACAAAAACTGTTCAAAGAGACAAAGAAGGGCAAAAGGGTCAATCGATAAAAAAGATATAACACTTATCAATATCTATGCGCCTAACAGAGGAGCATCCAAATATGTGAAGGAAAGACTGCTAGATCTAAAAAGGGAGATAGACTGCAATACACTGATTGTTGGAGACCTCAACACTGCACAATCCCCTCTGGATAGATCATCTAGACAAAAAAATAGGTAAAGAGATAAAAAGATCTAAATGATATCACAAATCAAATGGGCTTAACAGGGAACTTTCCATCCCAAAACCTCGAGATACACTTTTTTCTCACCGCCACATGGAACATTCTCAAAGATTGACCACATTGTAGGGCACAAAGCAAGCATCTACAGATAGAAACCATACCCAGCATCTTCATTAAACATGATGAAATTAAACTTGAGTTTAATTTCAAGAGAAATTCTCAAAAATACTCAAATTCATGGAAACTTAATAACCTACTCCTGAATGACTCCACAACTCTGAACATATAAAGACTGAAATCAAAAGGTTCGTGGAAGCCAATGACAATGAGGACACGAGTTTCAATAATCTTTGGGATTAAAGATTATTGAAGCAGTCATAAGAGGGAAATTCATAGCAATTAGTGCACATAAGAGGAGCATGGAAAGAAGGCAAATGGATCACCTAACAGCATGCCTCAAGGAACTGAAAAAGCAACAGCAAAAAGATCCATAAAACTCCAGGAGAAAGGAAATAATCAAGATCCGAGCAGAAATAAATGAAATAGAAAATAAACAAACTATTCAGAAAATAAAAGAAAGTAAAAGCTGGTTCTTTGAAAAGATAAACAAAATTAACACTCCACTAGTGAGACTTATTAAGAAGAAAAGAACCAGGTGAATCAAATCTTCAGTGAAGCAGGAAATATAGAAACAGACAAATTAGAAATACAGAACATCATTAGAGGATACCATGAACAACTATATGCCAAGAAACAAGACATTCTGGATGAGATGGACAAATTCCTGGACACATATAATCTACCTA
>NW_006201913.1:102747-117122 GCF_000334495.1 Tupaia belangeri chinensis | reverse complement strand
AAAAAATATTCACCAAAAAAAAAAAAAAAAAAAAAAAAAAAAAAACTGGCTTTTGAAAGGAAGTGAATCAATATGGAAGACTTACTGCTGAGTGAAGCAAGCCATGCTATGAAGGAGAGTCATTGTATGTCCCCACTTAATATACACCAACTGTCTGCACTCTACGACTGAAACTAATTGTCTAAAGGTCATAGAGATGCAGTATATAGATGTAAATATCAGACATAATGTGTATGAGAGAGGAGGGTCTGAGGAAGGATAATTTGTGGAGGGACTGGGAAGCAAAGCATTAATGGGACAGAGGTGTGGTATTATCTGTTGAAGATATTTCATAGTTTTATCAACATTACTAGGGAGAAATGTTCACCTGTTTAAATATCCATTTTGTAAGACAAATAATAATGTGATTGAATGTATGGAAGAAAATGAAATGAAAAAAATCATAAAAGAAAAAAATCATAAAGAAATAGAAATCAATGAAATAAAAAAGCAATAAAGAAAAAAAGAAAAAGCAACAAAAATTTAAAAATCAACCAGGAAAAAGATCACCATGATAATCTCTGCCCTGGGCTAGGTTAAACTGGCTCTCAAATGGCTTCAGGTACACATATTCAGGTTCTTTCCTGCATTGTCTACTGACCCTCAGGTTCACCTACATGGGGTCTCTGCAAGAAAGATCTCCCTGTGGAAGAGCAAGTTCCTCCATTTCCTCCATGGAGATTGAAAATGAAGACTGAAACTCTTTCTCCAGAAAAGACAGCAGGAAGGATTCCAGTGTGGATCCATTATGTAGACTTAACTCCCAAGGAAATAAAAATATCTCACCCAGCCCAATTGCACTCCTGAGGGGGCAACAGCAGAGATGTTTATGTCTCTTACTTTTGATCATGAGACATCTCTCTTGCTATTCCAATCTCCATGCACCTGATTTCTCTGTGGGACACTAGTCTAAGCAAAAGATATTTTTAATGGATTTCTTGCTTTCAAGAAATCAGGTTATAAATCAGGTGAACCCAGTTTTCACAACTTCTTCATGAACTCCCTGCCTTCCAGAGACCTAACCTCCCAGCATCTTATTCTTCCTTCGTGCTCAAATTCCCCAAAGTCTAAGAATGAAGAATCTTTCTTGACTGTGTCCCTAGAGCTTTAAACATTGAGTTGTGTTGGGTGTACAGTTCCTGATAGTCCCAGACATTTGCTATTCCCTCTTCTAAGGGGAAATTGCTTCTCTCACGTAAAACCATGGGCACTACACATCTTGACATCATGACACTTTGGCCAAAACAATAAGAAACTGTAGGGGCCAGCAGGTGGCATGATGGTAAAGGCTGGATTTCCATATGACTGATTGTGTATTGAGTCCTGAACCTGATTACTTGCTTTTGCTTCCTCAATCTCTCTCTCTCTTTCTCTCTCTCTCTCTCTCTCTCTCTCTCTCTCTCTCTCTCTTCCTTTCTCTCTCGTAAGCACATGTACCCTATAGCAAATTAAAAAATAAAAAAAATCATAATACTAAATACAATTAAATAAATATTTTTTTTAAAAAGAAACATATACGTATATATGTTCATGTCTTAACTCTATACAAGTTAAGAGCTGTTATAATATAGTTCCTCATCATAGAGTGTTTGTTAATTAGAAGAGACCGAAGACCACGGCATACACAGGAGAAACCACTCCTGTTCCTGCAGTGTTGCTGGAAACTAAGTGTGCTCATGAGGAACCTGGGATTATCCCCATGGGCCACCTCAGACCTGGGAGAAACTGTTCTCTCCCACAGTTCACTGAGAGCCATGTGTCCTCATTAGGGACAATGCTCTTGTCTCAGGGCACTGCTGCAAACTGAGCATGCTCACTAGAGACCTTGAACTCTTTCTGCAGACCTCTGCTCAAACAGGGGAATGAATCTACTCTTACCTCTGCAGTGCTGGGGTACCTGGGTGTGCCTTCTAGAGACCTTGACCTGTTGCTATCTGCCTCCACCTGTATGAGAGATTCTACTCTACTTCCACAGTGCCTCTGGGATCTGAGTACACCCACTGAAGAGCCTGTCTCTACAGACCTCTGGATACAAGACAGAGAACCACTTCCCTCCAGCAGTGTCCTTGGGTCCTGAGTGCACCTAATAAAGATCATGGACAGTGTCCACAGCCCCTCCTGCAGTTTTGCTAGGAACTGTAGATCAGCTCTTCAATCTCCAATACTGGAATAATCACCTCACTTGATAGGCAACCCTGGCCCACAGCAAAAACTGCACTACAAACCTTTAAATATTAAACCACTATGGCACTTGCAGAAAACACTGGGCTCAAGTCCCAGACCTGGCAGCTTGCTTTCTCACTTTCCCTTTCAGTCTCTGTCTCTTTGGGGTCAAATTAAAATAATAATGACAATAACAAATGGAATTAAATAAATAAATACTTATAAAGAAAAGAAAACACTGGAGTAGATTACAGCTGGACAAACCATACAGAGATACACAACTGTGCCAGCCCAAACCAGAAACAGAGCATCTAACCCAAATGACATTATAACACACATTTCCAGGGCCAGCAGGTGGCATATTGGTTAAGGCGCTGGACTCTCATATGGTGAACTGTGGTTTGAACTCATGCCAGGTGCATGTGCATGAATGACCAAAATCCTGAAAGGAGAATGGAGGAGAAGGGATTGTGCCCTTCCCCCTGGGAGGAGTGACTTCTCACTTCCTATTTCTCTGTCTTTCTATGAATCTCTGGTGAGGCACATAAAAATCTCTCTCTCTCTCAAAAAAGCAGGATATATTTTCAAGAAAAATAAAATAAGAAATCATCTCCAAGAGAGATAATAATATAGGAACAGGTGATTTTTTCCACCAGATACACAAATATCAACACAGAGACACAAGAAACATGAAAACACAAATATGTCCTCCCACAAAAGAATGAAACCACTCTTTGGTAACAGACTAAGGTAAAGAGAATCCAATAAATGACAATAATAGAATTTAGAAAAATGGTTTTTAATGTTATCAAATAATTTTTATTCCTTTAATATGAATAAACTTGGTTATACATTGATCCACTTTTTTATATCAGGCATAATAAAATAATTTTTCAATCTCAATAACAAATGAGTAAGAAATTTTTTTTTTTTTTGGAGAGGTTTGCACTATAGGGTGCGTGCGCTTGCCAGGAAGACAGAGAGAGAGACATAGAGACAGAAAGCGAGAAATCACCCCCCAGGGGGGATGGTCACACCACAATCCCTTCTCCTCCATTCTCCTCTCAGGATCTTGGGCATGCACGCACACGTGCCCGGCGTGAGTTTTAAGCCACCGGGTCCAGGGACACAAACCGCGGTCGACTACGTGGGAGTCCAGCGACATAGCCGTTACACTAACTGCTGGTTCCCAGTAAGAAAAATTTTAAGGGGAAACCAAAATTGTATTTTATTTAATTTTATAATGAAATGAACAGAAAAACAACAAGTGTAAGTAAAGTCTTATCACAACTCGCCTTTCTCTCAGTAAAAAGCATCATCTTTATCTCTTTTACTTTATATTGCCAGAAGAAACAGTGATATATTTACTCTTTCAGCAGAATGACTGATTCATGCTATAAATTAAATTATATAAGTAATGATTTTAAGGAAACTCAGTGAAAGGCACAAGATTTCAGACAAACAATTCAATGAGATCAGAACAATCCACAATATAATGGAGAAATTTTAAAAAGAGATAGACAGCTTAGAGAGAAAAAGAGGGGCTGGCCCCATGGGGCAGAGGTTGAGCAATGTTAATAGGGAACTTGATCCCATATGGTCAACCACAGTTCAAATCCTGGCCCAGGCAGCTTGAAAACCACACTAAGTATGTGTGCATGTGTCCCAGTAATGCAGTCAGGATGGCGAAATAGAGAGAAAGGCCTAACTGTGTAACCACACTGTGTTGTGGGTTTCTCTCTCTCTCTCTCTCTTTTTCTCTCTCTCTCTCTTTCTTTGGAGAGCACATGCACCCTCTAGCAGCATAAATAAATACATAAATAATCAAATAGAAATTCTGGTGATGAGGAATTCAGTAAATGAGATTAACAACACAGTGGAGGTAGGCTGTTGCATCGTGCTTAAGCAGCTGGATTCCATATGGCCAACTGCACAGTTTCAGTCCTGGACCCTGCAGCTTGAGAAACACACTGGGCACTGTGTATGTGTGCCCGAATCCTAAAAGGATGGAGAAATAGAGGAGAAGGGACTGTGGTGTGAGCATTCCCCTTGTGGGAGAGGGTAGTGCTTTCTCACTATTCTCTCTCTCTCTCTCTCTCTCTCTCTCTCTTGTATATGTGAGCCCTCTGGAAAACTTAAAAAACAAAAACAAACAAACAAACAAAAAACAGTGCAGGGCACCAACTGCATAAGACAAAACATGAGCTGTAACTTCACAAATTTCAAAACCTAGGCAATAACTTTTTGTCTGACATAATAGTAAGGCAAAAGACAATCTTTTATAAAAGCTGAGGAGGCAACTATAGACACTACAGGCAGTACAGAATGAGAAGGGCAGTGAAAGGAGAAAGGGAAAGAATCAGGAAGAAAAAAACATTTAACAGACACAAAACTGAAAAATCTGTTGATGGTATTGCATATGGTAATATCTTGGGACAAATATACTCTATTCATGCTTGGAAAAACTATTTTGCATGCTGTAAAACTATACAGTAATTAAATATGCATTTAAATTTTTATAATCTTTTCTTAATTTATTTTATACATTCAATCACTGTATATCATTAGAGCTTGTGAAATAAATTTTCCTAGCATGAAGACACTGCATATTAGTCCAGTTAAAGATATTTAAGATGTTTGTGTTTCTTAAATGTTTTGCTTCTTTCTTTTTCCCTTGAAATAAAATATATGTGTTACAGAGTGTGAGAAGGAAGGAATCAAGGGAAGGGAAGAGAAGTAAAACATATAAGAAACACAAAATGAAAAAATATCTGTTGAAGATAATATGTTTGGTAATAGTCTTCTGGATGGGAAAATTCATTTTGTATGTTGCAATGATATGTAGTAAATGAATGTAAAATAAATAAATTTAAATTAAAAATAAATAAGAAAGCATACATGATATGTGGGTCATTTTAAGTGATCAGATATTTACATAATGGGAGTTCCAAAAGAAATAGATGGGGGTAAATGCTAGCCCCCATGTCTTGACAATTCTCTGATATCTCCCCTTCTTATCATTTCCCGTCTTGATCATTTCCATCCCCCTACTGGCTTCTTTGTTGGACATACACCTTCCAAAGGGCCTTTGCACTGTTTATTCCCTCTGCCAACTGCACACTTTCCCAGAGAACAATATAAATCCCTCCTTGTCTCCCATGTGGTCTCTGTTCAACTGGCACCATGCCTGGTCTTCTCGCCTGAATACCAGTAAAATATAGGCCAGCAGGTGGCTTAGTGGTTAAGATGCTGGACTCTCATGTGGCTGACCATGGTTGGAATTCCAGACTTGGCTTGAAAATCACTCCAGGTGCATGTGCATATGTGCCCAAAATCCTGAGAGGAGAAGAGAGGAGAAGGGATTGTGGCATGGCCATCCCCCCAAGGGGATAATTTCTTACTTTCTCTCTCTGTCTCTCTAGCAAGCACAGGTGCCTATGGCAAAAAACTCTCTATTGTATCAGTTAGCTATTGCTGTATAACAAGCCATCCTTGAATTAAATGGCTTAATATCATGTCATTACTATTGAATGGAATTGGATGAGAGGGGATTATTCAGGGCTCTGTAGATCTCCTCAGAGTCTGTAGTCCCCTGTGAGTCTCTCCATTATGTCTTCAAGACTTATCCACAATGTTGTGTTGGTATAGCACTTTTCTATCTGATGAATTTATGGTTGGTTTACTCCATTTCTATATTGAAAATAATCTTTCAGTTTATAGAAAAATGAGTTTATCAAATGTGAACTGCATAGAATTTAATCCCTTTGTTTTTGTTACAGGACATGTACACTCTCCAGAGAGACTGAGAGAAACAGACAGAAAGTGAGAAATTACCCCCCCAGGGGGGATGGCCATGCTGCAATCCCTTCTCCTCCACTCTCCTCTCAGGATCTTGGGCACACACGCACACGTGTCCAGTGGTGAGTCCAAGCCATCGGGTCCAAGACTCAAACCACAGTCAACTACATGGGAGCCCAGCAACATAGCCATTATGCCAACTGCTGGTCCCAATCCCACTGTTCTTTGACCCATACATAACCCTTTGTTTTCTTTCCAGTTAGAAGGATATCTTCCACTCTGTGTATGCAACTCAGCTACTGTCCCAAGATCTCACCCTAAGTCATGCACCATAAGGACATGTAATTCATTTACTGGAATAAAATTATATATAATAAACTTCACATAATGAAATGTAAAATGTGCACATTGACACTGGGAAAAGTTCTGGTCTAGGATAAGTTTTCTCAGTTCTGAAATATTGGCCGAGGGACCAGGGTAATTATGTGTGTTGACTGCTACCTTGTGCACTGTGGGTGGTTATCAGCATCCCTTCAGCTACCAGATACCACCAAAAGCAAAGACAACTCTGGTTGGAAATCACTAACCCAGAGTTTGAGAACTGAGAGCATCCTACCAGAATTTCAAACAAGGCTCTAAGCTATTACTGGGTAATAAATTTGAGCAAAACATCAAACCCACCCGAGCCCCATTTCTGCAGTGAAGAATGACATGCATAATAGTAATGTAGTGCCTCGTTGAATGGACTTTTATAAATATAAAATCAGATGGATCAGCAGGTGGTATGGTGGTTGAGGCTGTAGATTACACATGAACAACTCCAATTTGAAGTCTTGGACCTGGAGTCTTGAAAAAAATACATAGCAGGTACATGTGCCTCTTACCCAAAATCTTGAAAGGAAAACGGAAGAGAAGGGATTATGGCATGGCCATCCCCCTTGAAGAGGATGATTTCTCACTTTCCTTCTCTCTGTCTCATTCTTTTTTTTTTCTTTTTTTTTTTGAGAAGTTTTTTTTTTCGCTATAGGGCATGTGCACTCGCCAGACAGACAGAGAGAAACATAGAGACAGAAAGCAAGAAATCACCCCCCAGGGGGGATGGTCATGCCACAATCCCTTCTCCTCCATTCTCCTCTTGGGATCTTGGGCACGCATGCACATGCACCTGGCGTGAGTTCTAAGCCACCGGGTCTGGGAAGCGAACTGTGGTCGATTACGTGGAAGTCCAGCAACATAGCCATTATGCTAACTGCTGGTTCCCATCTCTGTCTCATTCTTGCAAAAAAATTTTTAAAAATCAGATCATCACTGTCAGGTGCTAAGCTCAGGAAATGGTGGATAAAATGCTCTAAAATACATCACTTTTAATTAACAAACATTTTGTAATGAGGAACTAAAGGGCAAGTCTTAATTTGTGACAAAAGTATAGAATTTCTAATTCTTTTGGCAAAGGAATCATGAAGCCAAGTTTAGTAGCTATGTTTTTAGTTTGTTTGTTGTAAGGTTTTTACCATAGGGCATGTGAACTTCCCAGTGAGAGACAGAGAGAGGGAAAATGAGAAATCACCCTCCATGGGGAATGACCACACCACAATCCTTTCTCCTCCATTCTCCTCCTAGGATTTTGGGCACACGTGTACACATGTCTGACATGATTTTCGAGCCACCATGTCTGGGACTCAAATCTGGTCAGCCATGTGGGAGTACAACACCTTAACCACCAGGTCACCTGCTAGCCCCAGTACCCATGGTTTTGCATCAGAGAAACGTCATCCTTTTCTTGAAGTATGGAACAGCAATTTTCTGGAGATATCAGGAGTTGCACACCCCCCATAACTCAATGGTTTGAAAATTCTAGGGATAGAAGTTCTTTAGTCTTAGAATTTGGAGAAAACTTAAACTCAGAGGAAGGAGAAGTTACTGGCAGGTTAGACCTCTGGAAGGCAGGAGAGTTCCTAGAGAAGGAGTAATATAAATAGGTTTATAACATGATCTCTCAGGGACAATTAGTAGGAAATATTTCTTTCTGTTCAGACCAGTGACCCACAGGGAAATCTGGTACTGAGAGGTTAGAATAACAAGAGGGATACATACCTAATAAGAGCTGTAAATATCTCCTATGCTGCTGTCCCTCTGGGTGTGAGACATTGGGCTAGATGGGACCTTGTTGTTTTGGAGTTTAAGTCCACATAAGTGAGCAACATTTGCTGTCTTTTCTGAGAACAGAGCCTTGGTCTCAGTCTTTAACCATCCAGGGAGTAATTTGCACTTCCACAAGAAGACCTTCCTCACAGAGACTCAATCTAGGTGAGACTGCAAACTAGGTAGACCCCATAGGAGAAAGACAAAGCAAATGGAACTAGAGAAGGTATGCCAAGGTCACCTGAATGCTGGCCCAACGTATCCAGGGAAGAGGTCCTTTGCTTTCCTGGTTATGTATTTATTCATGATAGGAAAAGGAAAAGGGAACATTGATTCCAGTGAGGCAGGACTGACAATGAAGTGATGGTAATAGAAAATCAAATTGTGGAGAAAGCAGGAGGCATATTGAGCTTCCTGCAAAAGAAGAGCATATTTCCAAGTATCTTTGCCATTACGAGGAGTGCAAAAATAGGGAATTAGCTGTGTATGCAAATGCAGTGACCTGAGGCATTCAGATTATTTTTTAAACTTGAGACATATTTGAATATGATTCTGTATTAATGAGAAATTTTCAAAATAATGATTTAATTGTTCGTATTACCTAGAAAAAATAATTTATGACAAGCACATTGCAAAGCATGTTCTTTCACTCTGGGTATTCCCATGAAAAAAATTAGCATTTAATAGGTGAAAAAGGGTGGGCTTATGACTCTCAATTTGAATTATTTCCTTACCTGGGAGGCTGTGGGTTAATTAGCCATTTACTTTATTGCAAATTAGTCAAATCCTTGCTTTGTATACTGGGGTCAGAATGGTTCTTTTAAATCATTATTAACACATAGCAATTGCCCATATTTATGGGGTATAGTATGATTTTTCAGTACAGTACTACAATATATTGTGACCAAATCAGGGTGTTTACCATATCCATCATGTCACACACTTGTCATTTCTCAGCATTGGAAAAATTCAAAATTCCTTTATTTTAGCTAATTTGATATTTACAATAAGTTATTGTTAACATTATGTTACTGGAGTATAGAAACCTAGCACTTGTTCTTTTATTTCTGCAATTTTTGCATCCATTAATCAACACCTCTCTATCCTCCCCCCTTCTGATTAACTATCTTAGCTGGGAGCTCTTATCTAAAGCAACAGATAGTTTTTAACTACAAAGAGTTTCTCATCTATGTGCTGTTGACTATGAAAAACTGCTAATAAAACATCCTGTGTTGTCTCCTGAGCTACAAGATCACTTTCCTTTCCCATATGGGCAATAGGCTCACCCCCTTTAGTTGTAATATAGATATTCCATATATTAACTCTGTCTTTACTTAACAAGACAAGATTTCTATCTAGGCCTTTGTAACCAGCAGTGTTGCCGCCCTGGCCCGAGACTGAAGTTATCAAGCTAGCCTGGGACTGAAGTTATCAAGCTTCCTGCAAGGCCCCTCTTCGAAAGACCCTTCCCAGTAATCAAGATCTAAGAAGAAAATTCACCAGACAAATGGACTTCTTCATCCTGAGAACTGTGATTGATTTTATCTGATCTAACAAGACAAACAGCATGTTTTATAATTATTGTTTCCATTCTTTGTATACCCTATCTCTTAGAGTAAGTTTTTACTTCCCTTCACCCCCCCTTACTTCCTAAACATCCCTCAATAAATACATATGTTTTAATAGCCACTTGGCTGCAGTCTGGAGCTGGCTCTGGCTGAGAACATGCTAAAGAGTATTAAAGTCTCAGTCTAATTTTTGTTTCTAATCACCCATGTCGCCTTCCTGTGTACAAGTCTCAACCCACCCCGGCTGGAGCAGGGCCCCCGGCGGTATATAGTATACGTAAGTGTCTTGCACTTTCAGCCGTAACAAGGAAGCCACCTCGTTTTCCAATACCCTCTGACACTATCACCATCTCTCACTCTCCCCCTTGCCCATTGACCTCACACTGGCCCCTTGATGGTCTTGAGCTTCAAAACCAGTGCCTCCCTTTGCCCCAGTTATTCCCTCTGCCAGGAACTCCTGGCCTCCATTTTCTCTCCTATTGAAGTCATTGTTCAAATGTCAACTTCTATTCCTGTTTTACCTGGTCTCCTGTCCAAAGTAGGGACTGGATTCACTCAACTTTATGCCTGCTTTTGCTTTCTTCATAGCATCTTTCACCACCTGCCTGTTTTAGTATTTCTATATTGACAGCTTTACTGAGGTAAAATCGATACATGAAGGACTGAACTTCAATATGTATGTTTGATGAGTTTGTGCATAAGCAAATATACATAACATCATCACAATTAAGGTGATAGACACATATTTCCTTATCTAGTGGTCTTTCTCTGTCATTGGGATGTGGGGATTTTGTTTTTCAGCATCCTAAAGTCATTACCTGGATAATGTCTAGAACACAATCAGCACTCTCTATATATTCTCCAAATGTAAGAAATGGTTTATCATCAAACTACAGAGTTCATGGTACCTTGAAGAAAAGGCTCAGAGCAGAACATGAATTCCTAATCAGTAATGCTTCTAGAAATGCCAAGAAGGAACCAGATCCATAAGTAAGATGTAGAAGTTAATTTTCTTGAATGGAAAATGAAAATTGTAACATTACAACTATATATCAATAATATCTGTTGCTTGAAAAGTACTCATGATTTTTTTCCTCTTTGCTAGTAGTCACATACAACATACGGAACCCAGGAATGACACAAGAATTTCAGAATTCCTTCTTCTAGGGCTTTCAGAGAAACCAGAATTGCAGCGCCTCATATTTGGACTTTTCCTCTCCATGTATCTGATTGCTATGATTGGAAACCTGCTCATCATCCTGGCCATGGTCTCAGACTCCCACCTGCACACGCCCATGTACTTCTTCCTTTCCAATCTGTCCTTTGTAGACATCGGTCTCACCTCCACCACTGTCCCAAAGATGTGGGTGAACATCCAGACACAGAGGAAGGTCATCACCTATGCATTCCTTGTTACAAAGCTCCATGACATTATGGCTCTCCTTCTGTTCACAAGTGGAAATACCCCAGTTTTTCTGTGATCTCAGTCAGATCGTTCCACTTGCCTGTTCTGACACTTTTATCAGTGACATGGTCATGTATTTTGTAGTTCTGCTGGTGGCTATTGGTCTCCTTTCTGGTATTCTTTCTCTTATTCTAGAATTGTTTCTTCTATATGTACAATCTCATCAGCTCAGGGGAAGTACAAAGCATTTTCCACTTGTGCCTCTCACCTGTCAGTTGTCTCCTTATTTTATTGTACATCCATGGGTGTGTATCTTAGTTCTGCTGCCACCCACAGCTCACACTCAAGTGCAACAGCCTTGGTGTTGTACACTGTGGTCATACCCATGCTGAACCCCTTTATCTACATCTGAGGAATAAAGACACAAAAATGGCTCTGAAAGACTATTTGGAAAGAAACTATAAAGAGACCACTTTTTCTGGTACTAAAGAATGATCCATAATTGTATGGCTCAAACTTCAGAGTAAAGTACTACTCAAATGGTTGTGGAAGAACTATGTTTTCCTCTCCATTTACTTCCAGGAGATTTCATTTCTTCTTTTTTCATTTCTCTATACAATTTAAGCAACTTGCTTTATTAAAAATCTTTGGTCTCTGATAGCCAACAGATTTTCTTGTAATTTTTCTAAAGTTACACTCAAACTTGCTCAGAATTATTTGTAAATATACATGTATCTATGGCAGAGGTCCCCAATCTCTGGGACATAGAGCAATAGCAGTCTATAAGGAACTGGGTCACCTAGCAGGAAGTGAACAGTGGGCAAGTAAGTGGTTTCATCTGTATTTACAGCTGCTCCCCCTTGCTCACATTGTTGCCTGAATTTTGCCTCCTGTCAGATCAGCTATAGCATTAGACTCTCATAAGAGCAGGAACCCTATGGTGAACCACACATATGAGGGATTCAGGTCACATGGTCCTTATGAGAATTGAATGCTGATGCTCTGAGGTGGAAGCGAGGTGGTGATACTAGCACTGGGGAGCAGCTACAAATGCTTCATTCTGGTGATGTGAATAATTATTTCATTTTGCATTACAATGCAATAATAATAGAAAAAAAAGTACACAACAAATGTGATGTATTTGAATCATCCTGAAACCATTCACCCCACTGGGTCCATGGAAAAAATTGTCTTACACAAAAGACAGTTCTGGTGCCAAAAAGGTTGGAGACCACTGGATCACTGTCTTAGTGGACAACGTGGATTTCCAAAGAATAATTTTTTTTCACTTATATAGTATTAACATACCAAGTAGTGTGTTTCTTTTAATTACATAAAGAAATGAGTTGTGCTACTCTTATGGAATACAGAAGACCATTTATGAAATTTGTACAAGAGGGAAATCCAAAACAATGATTTTTCATTTTTTGCCATTTTTCTCATCACATATTAGTATATTAGCTGTACCATTTTATTATGTATACTTTTGTACGCCAATGTGTTTTATCACTGGTCAGTAGATTTTTAAAAATAAATATTTATTTAGTTTTATTTCTTCTTCTTTTTAATAATATTATTTGCTATAAGACACATGCACTCATCAGAGAGAGACAGAGAGGAAAATTGAGAAAGCAAGCAGCCAGGTCCAGGACTCAAACTGTGATTGGCAATAAGGGAATCCAGCACCTTAGCTATCACGATACCTGCTGGTCCCTGGCTTTTAGTCTCCTCTTTAGGACTGTGTGTTCATTTCAGTTCAAGATCCACAGTTACAAACATATTCACTATCGCCACAATCCCTTCTCCTCCATTCTCCTCTAGGCATCTTGGACATGCACACACACATGCCCAGAGTGAGTTTAAGGCACCAGATCCAAGCCTCGAACCAAGGTTGACTACATGGGAGTCCAGCCTCATTGTTTCTTTTAATTACATAAAGAAATGAGTTGTGCTACTCTTATGGAATACAGAAGACCATTTATGAAATTTGTACAAGAGGGAAATCCAAAACAATGATTTTTCATTTTTTGCCATTTTTCTCATCACATATTAGTATATTAGCTGTACCATTTTATTATGTATACTTTTGTACGCCAATGTGTTTTATCACTGGTCAGTAGATTTTTAAAAATAAATATTTATTTAGTTTTATTTCTTCTTCTTTTTAATAATATTATTTGCTATAAGACACATGCACTCATCAGAGAGAGACAGAGAGGAAAATTGAGAAAGCAAGCAGCCAGGTCCAGGACTCAAACTGTGATTGGCAATAAGGGAATCCAGCACCTTAGCTATCACGATACCTGCTGGTCCCTGGCTTTTAGTCTCCTCTTTAGGACTGTGTGTTCATTTCAGTTCAAGATCCACAGTTACAAACATATTCACTATCGCCACAATCCCTTCTCCTCCATTCTCCTCTAGGCATCTTGGACATGCACACACACATGCCCAGAGTGAGTTTAAGGCACCAGATCCAAGCCTCGAACCAAGGTTGACTACATGGGAGTCCAGCCTCATAGCCATTATGCCAACTGCTGGTCCCCCAAGTCATTTTCTGACCATGGTATTTCAAGGTAACTTTTTGACTTATTGTAGGTATTCCTGCAGTTGAATTAGACACATGCTACATTTAGCTAGCAGACTTCCTGTATAAGTAGTCTCATGGTAGGTGGGTAGCATTCAGTTCTTTTCCTCTGGACTAAAAACTGAAAGGGGACTGTCTAATTCTCACGTGGCAACCCTTTGAATGTAAACACAGCCACAAAGAACTATGCCTGTAAGCCAGTTCTATTGTAACCCTGCCTCAGTCACCTGAATAACCCCAGGCTTCCCAAGTAGAAAAGGTGAGGACATGTGGGAGGGAAACCAGTTATCTTAGCCAAGGAAACCCTAGAGTAGCCTACATCCAGCCAAGTTCTAAATATACAAGAAAGCCCAGCAAATATCCACAGAGCCTTCTTATCTGACTCACACCTACCTGCAGATTCATGAAGAGACCAGGAGTACTCAGAAGAACTCCCCATCACATAATAGCTCTGGATAATGAACCTTAATATAGACCACTTTCTGGTTGAATATGGAATATTTATTGCTGAGTGAGGCAAGTCAGGCTATGAAGGAAAAATACTGTATGTCTCCATTTAATATATATTGAATGTCTGTACTCTATGGTAGAGACCAAACAAATGGAGGACATAAAAGCAGTGGAAATAGTTATGGATGCTAGAGATAGTATTGAAGAAGGATGGGAGAAGAGAACA
>NW_006201913.1:96429-102624 GCF_000334495.1 Tupaia belangeri chinensis | reverse complement strand
TATATTATAAATCACTTTCTTTTAAGACAGCTTATTACACAGTAATAGCTAACAGATACAATAATGAAATTGAATGGAACTCAGGGCACTTATCATAATCTGATACTTTTTTATTAATGACTTATTTTTTAATATTTGATGACAGCTTTCATGATCACCCTGTTAATGAAGTCTATTACAGATAACTGTATTAAAAAGTGACTGCAGTAGCCAGCAGATGACATAGCAGTTATCATGCTAGACTACCACATGGTTGACCATGGTTTGAATCCCAGAGCTGCTAACTTGAAACTCATGTCAAGTGCATGCGTATGTGTGCCCAAGATACCAGGAGGAGAATGGAGAAGGGATTGGGTCATGGACATCCCTCCTGGGGCTGGGGGTGATTACTCACTTTCCCTCTTACTGTCTCTGTCTCTCTCTCCAATGAGTGTACATGCCCAAAGACAAAAGGCCTCTTAAGAAAAAATAATTGATTGCTGGGCACAGTCAGTGGTGGGACTGGATTCTACATGGATGACTACATGGTTCAAGTCCCAGACCTGGAGGCTTGAAAAAAACATGCCAGGTGCACATATGTACATACCCAAATCCTGACAGGAAAATGGAGAATGAATTGCAGTGTGGTCATCATCCCTGGGGAATTATTTCTCAGATTCCCTCTCTCTTTGGTTTGCGCCCTATAGCAAAACTAAAAATAAAATAATAAAATAAAATAAAGATCTTTTTAAAAGACAACTGCATTGATGTTCCCTTAGGGGTAACTAGGAAAAATCAGAAAGCTATAAATGTTTTTACAGGAAACTTATGGCCCTGAACCAGATGACTAGGACAGGAATTCAAACTCTTGTGAGTCACCTTTTGATCATGAATTTCAAAGAGATTCTTGAAGACAAAAGAAATATATATTGAATAATATTACTGTTTGTTCATTTGCTGTCCCGTCAGCAGTTATGACAAATTTTAAAAGAGGAAGGAAGTAGTACATTATAAGCACTTCAGTGGGTTATCATTACAACCAGCACTGGAAGTATTCCAGGAAAAAACAAGAAAATATTTAAAGAAACAACATAAAACACATCAGTTAATCCTTTAATTAAATTACTTTAATGGCATTAGTTGCCAAATGTAATTTGTTTATTGTTTTGTTTTGTTTTCTAGTTGTTCTTTCTTGTTTTCATTTACATAGCACAATACAACCCAAGAAAGTTATTTTAGTATCAATATACAAAATTACTTGGAATGATATACATCATTTGAGAAAGCATTCTTCTTAGGAGTTGCATGACACCCTAGAAGATAATTAAAATTTTAAAGTATTTCTGACACAAGGCTAGGAATAACTTTGGGAAAGCAGAAAAATGGTGAAGTATTTTCTAGATATGGTAGAGTGTAGAAAGCTAGATACAGTATCACTTCAATTGTATAGACAAATAGAGAGCCAGCTCAACTATCAAAATTTGATCAAGAATCACAATTTTTAGCTCCGAGGCTATGAACTCTGCAATCATGGGCACTATTTCACTGTAGGCTAATTGACCCTTTCACAATTTCTATTCCAAAGACTATTTTCAGAGCCCTCTTTATGGCTTTATTCCTCAGACTGTAGATGAAGGGGTCCAGCATGAGGTGACCACAGTGTACATCACTGAGGCTGTTGCACTTGAGTGTGAGCTGTGGGTAGCACCAGCACTAACATATACACCCATGGTTGTACAATAAAATAAGGAGAGAACTGAGAGGTGAGAGGCACAGGTGGAAAATGCTTTGTACTTCCCCTGAGCAGATGAGATTGCATGTATAGAAGAAATGATTTTGCTTTAAGAGTAAAGGATCCCAGTGAGGGGTCCACCACCCAGCAGTACAGCTGCAAAATAGGTCACCATGTCATTAAGAAAGGTGTCAGAGCAGGCAAGGTGGACTACCTGATTAAGTTCACAGAAAAAGTGGGGAATTTCCACGTGTGTACAGAAGGACAGCTGTGCAATGCCATTAAGCTTTGTAACAAGGAATACAGGACACTTATGGGCCATGAAACCAGAGTCAGCTTTCCACAGAGTCGAGGGTTCATGATGACCGTGTAGTGCAGTGGGTGACAGATGGCCACATACCTACTGGACATAGGCCATCACAGACAGGAGGAAGTCATTCAATGCTACAAAGACTAAGAAAAAGAACACCTGGGTGATGCAGCCTGCATAGGTGATGACCTTGCTCTGTGTATATACATTCACCAGCATCTTTGGGACGGTGATGGAGGCGACACAGATGTCTACCAAGGACAGGTTGGAGAGGAAGAAGTACATAGGGGTGTGCAGGTGGGAGTCTGAGATGGTGACCAGGATGATGAGCAGGTTTCCACACAGGTACATAGAGAAGAAAAGCCCAAATATGAGGGATTGCAATTCTGGTTCTTCTGAAAGTCCCAGAAGAAGAAATTCTGAAATTTGTGTATCATTTCCTGGTTCCATGGTAACTCCCTGAAAAGAGAAAAATATAATGACTAATTTCACATGAACAGGTATTATTCCTATCGGTGAAATGCCATAGTTAATATTTTGCAGTCACAAAGTGATATTTTGTATTTTTGTATGGATCTAATTGCTTTAGGTTTTCATAGTGTCATCTCTGCTAGAACGTCTTATCACACTTATTTGTCCCCATAGATCATGTGTTCTACAGAATTTTTAATTCACTTATTTATTAAAAAAATAATATTCCATATTTATGGAGTAAAATGTGATGTTACAATGGGATTTTTTCCCTTTTTTTTGGAGAGGTTTTTGCTATGGGGTGCATGCACTCGCCAGAAAGACCAAGAGACAGAGAGACAGAAAGCGAGAAATCACCCCTAGGGGGGGATGGCCACACTGCAATTCCTTCTCCTCTTGTCTCCTCTTGGGATCTTGGGCAAGCACGCACTCATACCCGGCGTGAGATTAAGCCACCAGGTCCAGGACTGGAACTGTGGTCAACTATGTGGGAGTTTAGCTACATAGCCATTACACTGACTACTGGTTCCACAAAGGGATTTTATTTGTGTTTTTGTTTTGTTTTGTTTTGTTTTTGGTTTGTTTTAGTTTGCTGTTGGGCACATGCACTCACTAGACAGAAAGAGAGGGAAAGTGAGAAATCACCTCCCATGGGGTATAAACATTCCACAGTACTCTCTTCTCTCAGGAAGTTGGGGATGTGTGCACACATGCCTAACATTTTTTTTAAGCAGCCAGGTTGGGTCTTTAACATGCATTCAACAATGTGTGATCCAGACAATTTAAACATCACACCATCTACTGGACCAATTACTGTATCTTATATCTGTTGTAAAACAACTCTGGGTTCTGGCAGATAGTGTGGTGGTTAAGGGCACTGGACTCCTACATGGCCAACCACAGTTTGAATCCCAGGCCTGGCAACTTGCTTTCTCACTTTTCCTCTTCTCTCTCACTCACTCTACTCCTCTCTTATCAAATTAAAACAAACAAATAAATAAAACAGTTCTAAAAAAAAGGAGAAAAAAAAAAACTCTGGGGCCAACCAGTGGCATGGTGGTTAATGTGCAGGACTCCCATGTGGCTGATTATAGTTCAAGTTCCAGACCTAGTGGCCTGCTTATCATTATCTCTCTCTGATTCTATGCTGTCAAGTTGAATAATAATAATTAATTAAATAAAATAAATAATTTTTAAAAAGGAAAACAATTTTGTTTTGCCTTTTTACCAATCCCCAGGCAACCATCATTCTATCATCTGCTTCTATGACTTCTACTACTTCAGATACCTAAGTGGAATCACTCAGTATTTTATTTCTGAAGTATTCCATGAGTCAAAACATCTATTTTGATCTTCTTATTTTTATCTGCTGATTAGTATTCAGATAACTGCATTATAAGATCATAATTTGGGGACCAGCAGATGTCATAGTGATAAAGGTGCTGGAATCCAACATGGCTGACCATGGTTCAAGTCTCAAATCCAGTGGCTTAAAATCACACTGGACATGTATGCATACATGCCCAAAATCTCAAGGGAGAAATGGAGAAGAAATTTCAGTGTGCACAATATCCCAGGAGTTGACTTCTCACTTTCCTTCTCTTTGTCTCTCTATCTCTCTCTCTTAGGTGAGCACATGTGCCCTATGGCAAAAAAAATTATGTTCACTACTGACATAGAAGAATTTTTCTAAGTAAATAAAAATTTGGAAGAGATGGGTGTGTACACAATACTTGATTTGATAACACAAAATCTATTAACTTTTCACATGCACCCAATACATATTGGTATCTGTCAACACATAAAATAATTCAATGTTATTTTGAAATTTTTATTTTAAAACTTCAATTGATTATTAAAAGAAAGAAAAAGAAACAAAAGAATAGAATATACTTAGAACCAAGAATGTAAAAACAAAATACTTGCATAATTTGCAGTAAACAGCTAAGAGAGTCACAAACCTATTTATTTTCATAGGCAAAAAAATGCTATAAGTAAAAACTCTTTAATACTTCAATTTTGAACTTTGAATAAATTTTTATGTGAATTCCCAATGTGAAAGCAGAAACTATGAAATACATGTGTCATGAAATACTGTCATAAGGTTTGAATTGTAAGTAATCCATTCATCTTTAAAAAATTATAAATAGGAGGCCAGCAGATGGTGTGGTGACTAAGGTGCTGGACACTCCCACATGGCTGACCATGGTTTGAGTCCTGGACCTGGTGGCTTGCTTTCTCACTTTCTCTCTCACTCTGTCATTCTCTGGTAAAATTAAATGAATGAATAAATAAAATTAAATAAGTAATTCTTTTTAAAAATATCATAAATATACACAAAAACATTCATTTCAAAAATTCCTTAAGAGACCCAAAAGTCATCACATATCTCATCACAGCTCTGATTCTACTTTTCCTACTTTACTGCAAATTTCTGTGGACATGTTCTAATATAACTGAAATGGTTTGATTCTCCCATTCCTTCTTAATCCTCATCCAATTGGGTGTCCATTCCCATCACTAAATTGTCCACAATGACACCTGCATATTGCTAAGTGTGAAAGACACATGGCTTGTTAGCATATTAAATAAATTAATAAGAAATAATTTGGTTCATCAAGTAACCAAACACATCAATCTCTCAGCTCTTGCTAAGCTGCTTTGGCTCTCAGAGGATCTCAGGCAGATGTTCTTGGCATCCCATGTTTTCTCTCTCTCTCTCTCTTTTTTTTTTTTTTTTTTGTCAGACTTCAGAGACGAGTTTATCACTCTGCAATGTGGGACAAGTGTATACTTGGTTTTATTTTCTACTCAACACTGTAGGCGTAGGACACTGTTCAGCTCACGTTTCCATACTTGCTGATTAGTTATATGCCGCTAGTGAGTTAAAGCCACTGGGTCCAGGACTCAAACCACAGTCTACTATGTGGGAGTCCAGTGACATAGCCATTACGCTAACTGCTGGTCCCGGCATCCCATGTTCTCTTAACCAGACCTGCAGTAGCTACCAGGATCTCAGACTCACCTGTATGGGGTCTCAGAAAGGACCTTTTTATGGAAGGGTGAATTTCTCCCTGGATGGTTAATGATGGAGACCAAAGCTGTTTTCAGACAAGACACAATGAAAAAAGTAAGCATGGTCCTCTAGCCAGACTGGAGATTCTAAAAACATCAGCTATGTCTTGTCCAGCCCAAGGTTGTACTCTTTGAGGGAAAATGACAGATGAAATATTTACAGCTCCTTATACATGTTCATTAGGTATATTTCCTCTTTATAACTACAATCTCTTTGTACCTGATTTCCCTTGCAGGCACTGGTCTGGGAAAAAAGAAAATTTTTCCTGTTGCTTTGCTGTTCTGAAGAGACCAAGTTGAAAATGTGATGAACGTAGTTGTTATCACACATTTTTTATGAACTCTCCTGCCTCCAAAAGCCATTAACACCTTTCACCAACTGTGAGTTAGAATGTAATTGTCACAGGTAGCAGGTGGCACATTGAGATTAAGGTGCTGGATCTGACATGGCTGACTGTATGGTTCAAGTCACAGACCCAGTGGTTTGAAAATCATGCTCTTCATGTAAGCATGTGTGTCCAAAGTACTCAAAGGAGACAGAAAAATGGGATTCCATCATGGCCACCATCCTGGGGCAGGGATGGACTACTCACTTTTCCTCTCTCTCTCTCTCTCCCTCCCTCTCTCC
>NW_006201913.1:82686-96067 GCF_000334495.1 Tupaia belangeri chinensis | reverse complement strand
AAAAAAAAAAAAAAAAAAAAAAAAAAAAAAAAAAAAAAAAAACTTTTGAAAGTAATAAATGAATACAGTAAAGTGACAGGATACAAAATCAACACACAAAAATCTATAACATTTCTCTACAAGAACAAGCAAGCTGAGGTAGAACTGAAGCAATCCCATTTACCATAGCCACAAAAAATATAACATTCCTAGGGATGAATCTAACCAAAGAAATCAAAGACTTCAACAAGGAAACTATTAAAACCTAACAAAGGAAATAGAAAATGACACAAAAAAGGGGAAGGACATCCCATGTTCCTGAATTGGAAGAGTTAATATAATCAAAATAGCAATTTTACCTTTTTAGAATATGGTACAGGAAAATCTGGATATCCACCCATAGAGAGATGAACTGGACCCCTATCTCTCACTATTAACAAAGATCAGCTCAAAGTGAATCAAAGATCTAAACCTAAGAGCTCAAACTATAAAAATACTGGTGGAAAACACTGGGGAAACTCTGGGAGAAACTAGGGTAGGCAAAGACTTCTTAAATAAGACCTCCAAAACACAGATAATAATCCCAAAACAGACAATTTGGATTACATCAGGTTAAATGGTTTCTACACAAAGACACAGTAATTAGTGTTAATATAAAATCCTCAGAATGAGAGAATATTTTTATAAAATATGCTTCAGATAAGGGATTGATAACCAGAATAAACAGGGAACTCAAGCAGCTTACCCTTAATAATGATCAACCTAATTAAGATATAGAAAAGTTAGCTGAACAAACAACTTTCTAAGGAAGGCATATGAACAGCCAAGAAGCATATGAAAAAAAAATGTTCAACATTCCTCACCAAAAGGGAGATGCAGATCAAAACCACAATGAGATATCACCTAACCCCATTCAGAATGGTGAAGATAAAAAAAAAAAAGATAAATACTAGCAGGGTTGTGATAAAAGGGGAACTCTCTACACTGTTGGTGGAAATGTAAATTGGTTTAGCCACTGTGGAGAACAATATGGAGGTTCTTCAATTATCTACAAATAGAACTACCATTTGATCCAGAAATTCCACTCCTGGGTTTCTACCCAAAGGATTGGAGAATACTCAGCAGAAAAGTGCTTGCACATCTATGTTTCTTGCAGCATTATACACAGTTGCTAACGCATAGAACCAACCCAAACGTCTATGAGCAGATGAATGGATTGAAAAAATGTGGCACATTTACTCTATGGAATACTACTTAGTCATAAAAAGACCCTTGATTTGATTGAATGTGGATAAAATGGAAGATATACAGCTGAGTGAAGAAAGCCAGGCCATGAAAGAGAGATATTGTATGTCTCCACTTAATATATACAGAGTGTTGGCACTCTATGGCATAAACTGAAAGCTTAAAGGATATAGAAGTATGGAAAATGGTTGTGGATACTAGAGACAGTGTGGGAAGACAGTGGGAGAAGGGGAGAGTGTGAAGAAAGAAATTTAGAAGAAAAGAGAAGCAAGACATTTATGTACACATAAATGGATTATTATCTGTTGATGATAATGTGTATAGTGCCCTAAACTGGACTGGCATGAAATGTATTCATGTTGGATAAATTCACTTTTCAAGCTAAGTGATGTATACTGATTGAATGTATAAAATAAATTAAAATAAAATAAAAATTAGATAACACTGGGACCAGCAGTTGGCATAATGGCTATGTCGCTGGACTCCTATGTAGTAGACTGCGGTTCGAGTCCCAGACCTAGAGGCTTAAACTCATGCTAGGTGTGTGTGCATGCATGCCCAAGATCCCAAGAAGAGAATGGAGGAGAAGGGACTGTGGTGTGGCCATCCCTCTGGGGGGGTGATTTCTCACTTTTTGTCTCTCTCTGTCTTTCTGGTGAGCATGCAAAAACTTCTAAAAAAAATGAGATAACATTTAACTTCAGTAAGAATAGCTAGAATAATAATAACAAAAACAAAACAAAACAAAACAAAACACTCACTTGGAAAGACACTTGTTCCTCTATGTTTATTGCAGCATTATTCACAATTGCTAAGACATAGTCAATCCAAGTGCCAAAAAACTAAAGACTGGGTTGAAAACAGGTGACACATATACACTATCCAATATTACTCAGCTCTGTGAAAACAATGAAACCCCTAATGTCTGATTCAAAGTAGTTGAATACAGAGGACATAATATTAAGCAGAGTAGGCCAGACTTTGAAAGAAAGACACTGAATATCCCCACTCAATATGCATGGAATGTTTGCACTCAATATCAGAAATGGAAAGATCTAAAGATATGAGTAGAGAGGGTAAGTGTAGGCACCAGAGATTGTAAGAGAGGGCACAGCATGGTTGAAAGTGGGTGGAAGGAGAAAAGGGAAGGAACAATTAACAGACAAAAGATGGTTAACTTCTCTGCTTAAAAAAAAAGTCTGGGGATGAGCAGTTAGGGTAATGGCTATGTCGTTGGACTCCCACGTAGTCTACTGCGGTTCGAGGCCCAGGCCTGGTGGCTTAAACTCACGCCGGGCGCGTATGCATATGTGCCCAGGATCCCAAGAGGAGACTGGAGGAGAAGGGATTGTGGTGTGGCCATCCTTCCTGGGAGGTGATTTCTCGCTTTCTGTCTCTCTGTCTGTCTGGTGAGCACATGCACCCTATAGCAAAAACCTCTCCAAAAAAAACGTATAATATTTACTTTAAAAACACAAATTACAGAAATAGCAGTTAGCATAATGGCTATGTCACTGGACTTTCGTGTACTTGACTGCTGTTCGAGTCCTGGACTCAGTGGCTTGAACGCATGCTGAGTGCATGTGCGTGTATGCCTAAGATCCTCAGAGAAAAAAATGGAGGAGAAGGGATTATGGCATGGCCATCTCCCTCAGGGGGGTGATTTCTTGCTTTCTGTCTCTCTGCCTCTCTCTGTCTTTCTGGAGAGCACACGTACTCTATAGCAAAAACCTCTCCAAAAATTAAAAAAAAATAAATTAAAAAATAACCCTTTTGACCAGTTAAAATACACAATAGACACCAAAGTCCACATTATAATCAAGAGTCATTAAGGTCCTAATATATGATGGAATGATGGACCCAAAAATGAAAGAAAAACTGTGGTTTCAAATATATTTCTCCCTCAAAGGATTTAAATGGTTTTACTTTTTAGCACAGATTTATTATTTTCCAAAAAGGATTACAACTCAGTACTGTAGCTTCCATAAAAAAATAAATAATAATAGCTATTATCTATGCCACTTGAAAAGAAATGATACCTTAGAAGCTCACATTGTCCGACAAGATGACTGAGAATTTACAAATAATTTTGTTGAGAGATTGGAAATGACATCAGGAACGGGGGGAAATGATCAAAGGAAAATCACTGGATATCAGAAAAAGCAGAAATTTAATTTAAAAACTTACTAAAATTATACAAATGGATTAAAATCAGAGGAATAGAAACTACCAGCAGTCAGAGGAGGATAAAGTTCTACTCCCCAAATGTGATCAAGAATCAAGAAATTAGCTCTGAGGCATTGAGGTTGGAAATAAGAGCACTTTCTTCTATTCCAAAAAAAAGTCAGTCCTTTTTATACCTTTCCCCCAAATAATCTTTTCAGAGTCCTCTTTATGTCTTTATTCCTCATACTGTAGGTAAAGAGGTTCAGCATGGGAGTGACGACATTGTACATCACTGAGGCTCTTGCACTTGAGTATGAGCTGTGGGTAGCACCAGCACTGAGGTACACATCTAGGACTGTACAATAATATAAGAATACAACTGAGAGGTGAGAGGCACAGGTGGAAAAGGCTTTGTACTTTCCCTGAGATGATGAGATGGCACGAATGGAGGAAATGATCTTAGAGTAAGAGTAAAGGATCCCAGAGAGGGGACCACCACTCAGCAGCACAGCTGTAAAATAGATCACCATGTCATTAAGAAAGGTGTCCGAACAGGCAATGTGGATCAGCTTACTAAGATCACAGTAGAAGTGGGAGATTTCCACATGTGGACAGAAGGACAACCACAACACCATTAGGCTATGTAATAATGCATGCAGGGCACTCATGGACCACAAAGCCAGAACAAGTTGTCCACAGAGCCAGGTGTTCATAATGACTGTATAGTGCAGGGGGTAACAGATGGCCACATACCAGTCATAGGCCATCACTGTCAGAAGAAAGTCATCCAACCCTGCAAAAAGAAAGACCATCTGGATGATGCAGCCTGCATAGGTGATGACCTTGCTCTGAGTCTGGATGTTGACCAGCATCTTTGGGACAGTGGTGGAGGTGAGACAGATGTCAGCAAAGGACAGGTTGGAGAGGTGGCCAGGATGATGAGCAGGTTTCCACACACAGTGATCAGGTACATGGAGAGGAAAAGCCCAAATATGAGGGGCTGCAATTCTGGTTCTTCTGAAAATCCCAGAAGAAGAAATTCTGAAATGTGTGTATCATTTCCTGGTTCCATGGTGACTCCCTGAAAAGAGGAAAATGTGATGGCTAATTTCACATGAACAGGTATTACTCTCATAGTTGAAATGCCATAGTTCGTGTTTTGTACTTACAAAGCTATTTTTTATATTTTTGTATGGATCTAATCTGCTTTAGGCTTTTGTAGTACCTTCTCTGCTTAGGACTTCTTATCTCAATTCTTTACTCCCATAGAACATGTATTCTGCAGAATTTTTAACTGATTTATTTCTTGACAAATAATAATAGTACATATTTATGGAGTAAAATGTAATGTTACAATCAAATTTTATTTGTTCTTTTTTTAATTTTAGTTTTAGTTTTACTATTGTGCACATGCACTCACTGGACACAGAGTCACAGAGAGAGAGGAAAAGTGAGAAATCACCTCACACAGGGAATGATCATACCACAATTCTTTTCTCTTAGGGTGTTGGGAGTGCATGCACATATGCCTGGCATTTTTTTTTCAAGTTGCTAGGTCTGGGACTTTAACTAGCCATCGACCATCTTCAATCTGGCCACCTTAACCACCACACCATCAGCTGGCCCAATAACTGTATTGTTGTATTCATTAAAAAAAAAAAAAAGAAAAAAAAAACCCTCTGGGACCAGCAGTTGGCTTGGAGGTTAAGGTGTTGGACTCCCCCAAGGTCAATTGTGGTTCGATTCCTGGACCTGATAACTGGTTCTCTCTCTCTCTCTCTTTTTCTCTCTCTCTTCTGGTCAAATTGAATAATCATAATAAAGATTAAAATAAAAACAGCTCGGTTCCCCTTTTTGCCAACCCCTTGTCAACCACCATTCTGTTGTCTGCTTCTTTGACTTTGACTACTTCAGATACCTTAGATAAGTGCAACTGTCAGTATTTTATTTCAAAAGTATTCCATGCATTGATCGCCTTATTTTTCTCTGTTGATTAGTATTCAGATAATTGTACTATAAGGTCATAGTTTGGGGGACAGGCAGATGTCATAGTGGTTAAGGTTCTGGTCTCCATCATGACCAATTGTGGTTCAATTCCTGAACCCAGAGGCTTGAAAATCACAATGGACAAGAGTGAATGTATGCCCAAAAGCTCAAGAAGAAATTGGAGTAATAGGGATTTCAGCATGCACATAAACCTGGGGTATGATTCCTCCCTCCTCTTTGTCTCTCTTTCTCTCTCAGGTGAGCAAATGTGCCCTATGGCAATAAAGGGGAAAAAGGTATTTATGTTTGCTACTGATGTAGAAAATTTTTTCTAAGTTAATTAACATTTGGAGTGGGTGGATGTGTACAGAATATTATGGCCTCTTAGACTTGATAACACAAAATCTATTATTTTTCACATTCACCCAGTATATATCTTTGTCAATCATCACATAAAATAATTCAAAGATCCTCTGAAAATTTTATTTTGGAACTTAAATTCATTAATAAAACCAAAAACTCATAAGAATAAAATATATGCAGACCCCAGAACATAAATAAAAACACTTACGTGGTTTGAAATAAAGTAAAATGCTAATAGACTCACCAACTTATTCAATTAACCAGCAAGAATATAGTTGCAAGTAAAAACTCTTTACCTGCTGATGATAACATGCATAGTTTTATTTACTGAACTGGTCTAAGAAGTATTTCAAGTCAGGTAAATTCGGTCTACAAGCCAAATGATATAGGGTGATTGAATGTTTAAAAAATAGTGATAATAAATAATAATAATAATCTGAAAAAATGAAAAGCTATTCGATTATAATGATGTGGATAGTAATGTCTTTGTCTTGACTAATATGCATGGAAACCTTGCTGGAAAAATATTTAATACACTGTAAATGTAGGTGTGATTAAATGTAAAATTAAAATAAAATAAAACTAACATTCTCATTTTAACCTTAGAATAATTTTTTAACCTGAATGTGAATGTGAAAGAAGATACTGTGTAATGCATGTCTTATAAACTACAGTTGCAAAGTATGAATTGCAGACAACCCATTTATCTGGATCTTTCAAAAATTATAGAAATATGCACAAATATACTTACTCCAAAACTTCTTTAAAAAGACTCAAAATTCATTGCACATCACATCACAACTCTAATTTCACCTTTCCAATTTCTTGAACTGCAAATTCCTGTGTACATGTTCTAAATTGATTGAATTCACTTTATTTCTCTTATTTCTTTTTCACCCTCATCCAACTGGAAGTCTATTTCCATCACTAAATTATCCACAATGATGCCTGCATTGTTCAGTCTGACAGACGCAGAACTTGTGAACATATTAAATACATTAATGAAAAATAACATGGTCAGACAAGTAACCAAACACATTGGTATCTTGGCTTTTGCTGGGTTGATTTGGTCTCTGGTGATCTCAGGTATATATCTTGGCATTCATTCTCTCTGAACTGTTACTGCAATACCTACCAGCTTCTCAGACCTTCCTTATGGGGTCACATAGGGGACGGTTTTCTTGTGGAAGGGTGAATTTCTCCATGAATGGTTGGTGATGGAGACTGTAGCTCTGTTCCCAGACAAGACACAATGAAAGAATTAAGCATGGTCTCCATCCAGTCTGGAGATATCACACAAATCAACCATGACTTGTCCAGACCATGGCTGCACTCCTTGAGGGACAATGACTGAGGAAACATTTGTACCTCCACGTATCTGCTCATTAGGTACATTTCCTCCTTATAACTACAACCTTTTAGTACCTGATTTCCCTCTTGGACACTGGTCCGGAAATAAAGGAAAAAAGTCCTGTTTACTTACAGCTCTCAAGGGATCACGTTGAAAGTGTAATGAATCCAGTCTTTATTACACCCTCTCTCTGAAGTCTCCTGCCACTGATAGTCATAAGCACCTTTTACCAAGCTTGAGTTAAAATTTAATGACGCCTCCATCACACTCATCCCAAAACAGATAAGAACATGACAAGAAGGGAAAACCATAGACCAATATCTTTGATGAATATAGATGCAAAAATGCCCAACCAGATACTAGCAAGTAATAGCCAACAACATCTAAAAAAGATTATTTGATGTGACCAGGTAGGCTTTATTTAGGGAGGTTCAACATATCCAGAATTATAAATGTAATACACCATATTAACAGAAAGAAAAAAGAAACATATCAATTCAATTGATGAAGAAAAAGCATTCTACAAAATATATCCCTTCATCTATAAGAGTCTCAGCAAAAGTGACATAGAATGATCATTTCTCAACACAAGCAAAACCATCTATCAAAAACCTAGGGAGATTAATGTCTCTACATTGACTGGCATGCATGGCATTCCCTTTTGAAAAAGCAATGTAATACACTGTAAAGTTATATATAATCCAATGCAATATAAAGATTATGATGATAATAAAAATAAAAAAAATTAAACAAAACCCTATAGCCAGGACCAGCAGCAAGTGTAATGGCTGGCGATGAGATCCCCAGTAGTTCAACCTTGGCCAGACCCAGTGGCTTAAACTCATGCCAGCGCATGTGCGTGCATGCCCAAGAGTGGAGGAGAAGGGATTGTAACATGGTCATCCTCTCTGGGGGGATGGGGGGGTTATTTCTTGCTTTCTATCTCTCTGTCTCTCTCTGTCTTTCTGGTGAGCACACATGCCCTATAGCATAAACCTCTCCAGAAAAAAAAAACCTATAGCTAATATTATACTGAAATTGGTACAAATATACCCACTTTCTCCTCTACTTGTCAATATAGTGCTGGTAGTTCTAGTCAATGCAATAAAAAAAAGAGAATAAAATGAAGGGCATGCAAATAGAAAAAGAAGAGGTGAAACTATCTCTATTTGCACATGACATGATTGTATACATAGAAGACCCAAAGGTATCCACAAGGAAACATCTGCAATTAAAAAAATGATGCATTAAAATGGCAGAATACAAATCAACAGACAAAAATTGATAGCACTTCTCTATACAAACTATAAGCAAGCTGAGGTAGAACTTTAAAAAGTAATCCCATTCATCATAGCCACAAAAGTATAAGATGCCTAGGAATGCATCTAGAAAAAGAAATCAAAGATCTCAACAAGGAAACTATTAAAACCTAAAAAAGGAAATTGAAAATGACACAAAAAAGTGTAAGGAGATCCAATATTCCTGGGTCAGAAGAATTAATATAATCAAAATAGCAATTCTACCCAAATTAACCTATATATTTAACACATTTCCAATCAAAATAACCAAAGGCATTCTTTACAGATCTAGAAGACCATCAAAATGTGTCTGGAATCATAAAAGACCCCATATTGCCAATGCAAACCTGTGCAAATAAAGTGGAGTAGGAGGCATCTTACTCCCGGACCCCAAAATAAATTGCAAAGCTGAAATAATCAAAACAGCATGGTATTCATACAAAAGAAGATATGTGGACCAATGGAACATAATAGAGAACCCAGACATAAATTCCAAAAAATTAAAGCCAACTGATTTTTAGCAAAGGGTATCAATCAATCCAGTGGGAAAAGGAAAATCTCTTTTAGCATATTTTACAGGAAAAAGCAGGGTACCCACCTGTAGAGAGATGAATTGGACACCTATCTCTCACTATTAACAAAGATCAAGTCAAAGCGGATCAAGGATCTAAACCTACAACCTCAAACTATATAAAACTATGGAAAACTCTGGGAAAACTCTGGGAAGAATTGGAGTAGGCAAATAATTCTTAAATAAAACCTCCAAAGCACGGGTAATAATCCTAAAAGTAGACAGGTGGGATTACATCAGATTAGGAGATTTCTGCACAGCAAAAGACATAGTAATTAGCATAAATAGAAAACCCTCGGGAACCAGCAGTTAGTGTAATGGCTATGTAGCTGGACTCCCATGTAGTCGACCGCGGTTCGCGTACTGGGCCTGGTGGCTTAAAACTCACGCCGGGCGCGTGTGCATGTGTGCCCAAGATCCCAAGAGGAGAATGGAGGAGAAGGGATTGTGGCGTGACCATAGCCCCTGGGGGGTGATTTCTCGCTTTCTGTCTCTATGTCTCTCTCTGTTTGTCTGGCGAGCGCACGCGCCCTATAGCGAAAACCTCTCCAAAAAAAAAAAAAAGAAAAAGAAAAAAAAAAGAAAAGAGGAAAACCCTCAAAATGAGAAAATATTTTTGGAAACTATGCCTCAGATAAGGGACTGATAACCTGAATACACAGTGAAATCAAACAGTTTACCTAAGAAAAGAGAAAAAAAAAAGATCATCCCAAGTAAGAGATGGGAAAATGAGCTGAATAAACTAATCTCTAAGGAAGGCATATGAACAGTCCCAAAATGTTCATCATCCCTCAATATGAGGAGATCCATATCAAAAACTCAATGAGATACCATCTAACTCCACTGAGAATGGCAAAGATTGAAAAAAAAAATGATAAGTACTGGCAGGACTATGGTAAAAGGGGAAATCTCCTATACTGCTGGTGGGAATGTAAAGTGGTCCAACGACTGTGGAGAACAATATGGAGGTTTCTCAGATATCTACAAATAGAATGACCATATGACCCAGCCATCCACTCTTGGGTATCTGCCCCCCCACAAAAAAAAATATTATTCACAATTGATAACACATGGAATCTACCCAAATGTCCATGAGCAGATGAATAGATTGAAAAACTGTGGCACATTTACTCTATGGAATACTATTTAGCCGTAAATTTTTTTTTAAGTATAAACAAGAAGGTCCTTGCTTTTGATTGAATGGAGATAAATATGGAAGATCTACAGCCAAGTGAAGAAAGCCAGTCCACAAAAGAGAGATATTATATGTATGCACTTCATAGAGTGTTGCCACTCTATGGCAGAAACTGAAAACTTAGAGGATATAGAAGCATGAAAAATGGTTATGGATACTGGAGACAGTGTAGGGAGAGAGTGGGAGGAGGAGGAGAGTGTGAAGAAAGAAATTAAGGATAAAATAGAGGCAAGACATTTATGGGACATGGAAATAGATTATCATCTGTTGATGATAATGTGTATATTACTCTGAACTGGACTAACATGAAGTGTATTCATGTTGGATAAATTCACTTTTCAAGCTAAGTGATGTATATTGAGAGAATGCACAAAATAAATTAAAATAAAATAAAAATGAGATAACATTTAGCCTCAGAATGGCTAGGACCAAAAAAATAAAAAAACATTGGTAGAATAATAAAAATAAAGAGTTGTGTTTAGTACCTTATTATAAAATGTTTCGTAATTAGAGGAGACATATTTAGATCCTTTTAGGTACCATAACCTGAGCTTAGCACTTTATAAAGACTATCTACCTTAATTTTTATACAAGTCCATTGTATGAAGCAGTAGTACTATTATATTTCACTTTTTTTGGTTTTGCATTGGATACATATGCTCGCTGGAGAGACACAGAGAAAGAGAAAGTGAAAGTGAAAGTGAAAAATCACCCCCCAGGGGTAAGGCCATGCTGCAAACTCTTCTCTTCCGCTCTCTTCTTCAGATTTTAAGCATTTTTTTTTTGAGAGGTTTTTTTTTTTTTTTTTCGCTATAGGGCGCATTCACGCACACATGCCTGGATTGATTTTCAAGCCATCATGTATGAGACGACTTGATATATGCAACCATGTGGGAATCTAGTGCCTTAACCACCACACCACCTCACCATGCCTTCCAGAGAAGACCCTGAAAAATAAGATGGTTAATTTCACATGAACAGGTACTACTCATACAGTTGAAATGCTATAGTTATTATTTTGTAATCACAAAGTTATTTTTTATATTTTTGTACAAATCTAATCTGCTTTAGGCTCTCATAATGCCATCACTGCGTAGGACTTCTTACCTCACTTTTTTGTTCCCATAGATCATGATTTCTACAGGATTTTTAACTAATATGTTTATTAACTAAAAAATGGTACATATTTATGGGTAAAATGTGATGTTACAATGGGATTTTATTTTTTGTTCATTTGTTTTAGTTTTGGTATTGGGCACATGCACTCACTGAACAGAGAGAGAGAGAAACAGAGAGGAAAAGTGAAAAGTCACTTCCCATGGGGACTGGCCATGCCACAATACTCTCTTCCCTCAGAATGTTGGGAGTGCATGCACAGATACCTGACATTTTTTCAGGCTGCCAGGTCTGGGACTTTGACAGTGGACTATGTGTAATTCAGCCACATTAAACACCATACTATCAGCTGGCCTAGGAGCTGGAAAACAACTCTGGGGGCAGCAGATTGCATGGTGATTAAGGTACTAGACTCTCATATGGCTGATTGTGGTTCAAGTCCCTAACCCGATAGCTTGCTTTCTCACTTGTTTCTATCTGGTCAAGTTGAATAGTAATAATAGTAAATAAAATAAAGTGAATAATTCATTTTTTCCTTTTTTTATTATCATCATAATCTTCTTTATATTACATTGGATTACATATAAATTTACAGTGTATTACATTGCTTTTCCAAAAGGGAATTCCATGCATGTCAGTCAATACAGAGACATTAATCTCCCCACTTCATCATTCAATATCGTTTCTATGTTTTTCCCAATCATTATTATTATTATTCTAGTTATTTTTTAAAACAGTCCATCACTATTTCTCATTTTGCTTGTAAAAAGACTTTACCCATCATGAAATACTTCTCAGACCAATCCAGTTGAGAATACTATACATGTCATCATCAACAGGTAATAAGCCATATCTGTTTCCCACTAACGTCCTTCCTCTCTATTGTTCTCTTGCTATCTCTTTTCCCCTTTCACCAATCCCATGGTAAGCACCATTCTGTAGTCTGCTTCTATGACTTTGACTAATTCAGATACCTTAGTTAAATGGAATCACTCAATATTTTATTTCAAAAGTATTCCATGAAACAAAATAAATCTGTTTTGATCTATTTTGAATAGATCTATTTTGATCTCCTTATTTTAATCTGTCAATTAGTATTCAAGAAACTGCATAATAACATAATAATTTTGGGGGACAGAGATGTCATATTGATTAAGATGCTATACTCCAACTTGGCTGACAGTGGTTCAAGTCCCAAACCCAGGGTTTGAAAATCACACTGGACTTGTATGAATGTGTGCCCAACATTTCAAGAGGAAAATGGTGGACAGTCCACAAGGGGTGATTTCTCATATTCCCTCTCTCTGTCTCTCTTTCTCTCTCTCTCAGATGACCACATGTGCCAAAAAAAAGTATTTATGTTTACTACTAATGAAGAAGATTTTTTTTTTTACATTTTTAATTCATTCAATCACGTAATTTAGCTTACAAGGTGATCATTTCAATATATGAACATTTCTCCTCGGTCGAGTTGATCAAAATATAACATTACCTCCCTGTCTCAATGATGCTGTCTTCGTATCCCTCCTCCAAATGTTCTTCCCCAGACACCACTCCTCCACACACACCACATCTGGCATTCACATCCACCTCTTGTGTTTGTACATCCTTTAACCTGTCAGTTTCAGTTATAGAGTGCGACATTCGGTATATAATAAGTGAGGACATACAGTGTCTCTCCTTCATAGCCTGGCTTGCTTCACTCAGCAGTAAATCTTCCATATTCTTCCACTTTCTGTCAAAAGCCAGGGTTTCACTGTTCTTAATGGCTGAATAGTATTCCATATTGTATATATGCCACAGTTTTTTAATACATTCAGCCGTACAGGGGCATTTGGGTTGGTCCCATGTCTTAGCAATCATAAAAAGTGCCGCAATAAACATTGGTGCACCAGCACTTTTCCAATGAGAAATTCTTCTGTCCTTTGGGTAGATGCCAAGAAATGGGGTTGCTGGATCATATGGCAGTTCTATTTGTAGATTTTTGAGGACTCTCCAAATTGTTCTCCACAGTGGTTGGAATAATTTACATTCCCACCAGCAGTGTAAGAGAGTTCCCCTTTCACCAAACCCCTGGAAACACTCATCATTTTTTGTTTTTTTAATCTTAG
>NW_006201913.1:60729-82236 GCF_000334495.1 Tupaia belangeri chinensis | reverse complement strand
TGTCTCCCAGAGTTTCCCCAGTGTTTTCTAGAAGCAGTTTAATAGTTTGGGGTCTTAGATTTAGATCCTTGATCCACCTTGACTTGATTTTTGTCAAAGGTGAGAGGTAGGGGTTCAGATTCATCTTTCTAAAGATGGAAATCCAGTTTTTCCAGCACCATTTGCTGAAGAGGTTTTTCCTCTTCCCATTGGATTGACTGGTACCCCTTGTCAAAAATCAGTTGATTGAATGATTGGGAATTTATTCCTGTGGACTCAATTCTGTTCCATTGGTCCACATTTCTGTTCCTGTGCCAATACTATGCTGTTTTGATTACCACAGGTTTGTATTATATTTTTGGGTCGGGGAGTGAGATGCAGCCATAGTTTTCCTTGTGGAAGGAAGAAGAATTTTTCTAAGTTAATAAAACTTTGAGGTGCATTAGTATGTACACAATATGATGACCTACTATATTTGATAACACAAAATCTATGAACTTTTTTACATTCACCCAATATATATGATATCTATCAATAAAGAAAATAATTCAATGCTATTCTGAATTTTTTACCTTAATACTTCAATTCATTTTTAAAAGAAAAAAAAAGGAATTGAATGTACTCAGACTCCTGAACATAAAAATAAAACACTTGCATGGTTTGCAATAAAATAAAAAGCTAAGAGATTCACAACCAGTTCAATTTCATCATCAAGAAAGTGATTGTAGTAAAAACTCTTCAGTATTTTTATTTTGACCTTTGAATAAAATGTTTATGTGAATGCCAAATTTGAAGAAGGAACTGTGAAATGTGTGTCTCATGAACCACCGTTGCAAGGTATGAATTGCAAACAACCAGTTCATTTGGATCCTTCAAAAAAATACATAAATATACACAAATATACTCATTTCAAAAATTACTTATCTAACCCTAAAGTTACTACACAACTCATCACAACTCTGATTCTACTTTTATTTCTTCATAAACTGCACATTTCTGGGCACATGTTCTAATTTGACTAAAATTATTTATTCCCATTCTTGCTTCACTCTCATCTCATTGGATGTCTATTCCCATCATTAAATTGTCCACAACGATGCCTGCATTGCTAAGTCTGACAGACACATGGCTTGTTAACATATTAAATAAATTAATGACTAACTTGTCAGACAAGTAACCAAATGCATCAGTCTCTCAGCTCTTGCTAGGCTAGTTTGCCTATCAGATTATTTCAGGTAGAAGTTCTTAGCATCATTGACTCTAATTTTTTTTTCCTGCAGTATCTATCCAGCTCTCAAACTCACCTGTGTGGGCTCTCAGGGATGATTGTCTTCTTGTGGAAGGGTGAATTTCTCTCCAAATGGTTGTTGATGAAGACTCCAGCTTTGACCCCAGACAAGACACAATAAAAGAATTAAGCATGTAACCTTAGCCAGTCTGGAGATGTAAAAAAAAATCAACCATGGCTTTTCCAGCCCCAGGCTTCTCTCCTTAAGAGATAATGACAGATAAAATATTTGCCACTCCCAATATGTGCTCATTAGGTACATTTTTTCCTTATAAATGCAACCTTTTAGTTGCTGATGTCCCTCATGGACACTGATATGGGAAGAAAGGAAAACTTTCCTCTTGATTTGCTGTTCTTGAGAGACCAAGTAGACAGTGTGATGAGTTCATCTTTATTATACATTCTCTGTGAACTCTTCAGCCTCCAACGGTCATTAGCGCCTTCTACCAATCATGATAAATATTTAATTGTCATGGGTCAGCAATGGCATGGCCTTTAAGGTGCTGAATCTCATATTGGATGCAAGGATCTAGTCCCAGACCCAGTGGCTTGATTAATCATCCCTGACACTTGTGCATGTGTCCCAAATCCTGAAGTGAGATTGGAGAAGGGAATATAGTGTGGCCATCATCTCTGGGGAGTGAATTCTCACTTTGCCTCTCTTTCTCTCCATCTCTCTCTGGCAAGTGCTCTTACCCTATGGCAAAACTAATAAATAAATAAATAAAAATAAAAATTAGAAAATGTGACTGCATTGGTGTTCCCTTCGGGTAACTACATGAAATCTGAAGAACATGAATGTTTTCAGAGGAAACTTGTAACCCTGAATCAAATGACTGGGACAGATTTTCATACTTTTTTTTTTTTTTTTGGAGAGGTCTTTTTTTTTTTTGCTATAGGGCGTGTGTGCTCACCAGACAGACAGAAAGAGGCAGAGAGACAGAAAGCAAGAAATCACCCCCAAGGGGGGATGGTCACGCTGCAATCCCTTCTCCTCCATTCTCCTCTCGGGATCTTGGGCACACACGCACATGTGCCTGGCATGAGTTTAAGCCACCGGGTCTGAGATGTGAACCACGATCGACTACGTGGGAGTCCAGCGACATAGTCATTACACTAATTGCTGGTTCCCAGGTTTTCATACTTTCGTTCATGAATTTCAAAGAGAGTCTTGAGCACTAAAAACATATATTAGATAATATTGATATTTTTTCATTTGTTGTCCCTTTAACAGTTATGACAAAATTTTAAAAGGGCGGGGGAGAGTAATTCATTTTGAGCACACTAAAGAGTTGTAATTACAACCAGCACTGAAGTATTCAAGAAACAGGAAGATGTTGAATGAAACAACATAAAACATACAAATCAATCTTTCACCCTAATGAATAGATACCCTTGCATACAGACACCAATTTTCAATCCTTCAACAAGTAGGTGAACAGGATTAACAAGAAACACAGTGCATGGTTAACACAGTGTTTTATCAAAATGTTCACGAGTCTCTCTCTGACTCTAAGGTAATCTTTATTCAACTATTTGTTTGTATTTGCCTTTCCATATGCAAAACATTTTGACTCAGGTAACTGATAACTTATTTTTTATTCATAACAGAATGTGTTGGTGCACATGAGGGGAGAGAGCAAGAGAGAACAAAAGGGAGACAGACAGAGAAACAGACATAAAGAAACAAAAGCACCTTCTGCAGGGCATAGGCAAGCGGAGAGTCCCTTCTTCCAGTCCTCCAGTCCTCTGGATCCTGGGCTGGAGGAGTCTGACCCGGTAGGGCCCCAGGATCTGTTTTGAGCTTTTGACCTTTAAGTATCACTTAGGTCGGGTCAGCGCATTGGCAAGGCCGTTGCTGTGTGCCCCCCCCCTCCGCCCCGACCTAGGAATAAAACTTAGGCCAAATTAGCATGTCAGCAGGGCCGCTTGCTATTTGCCCCGGAAACTGTGGTAGCCTTGCTGGGAAGTGACCCCCCTCTGACTCCTTGATATACTACTATAAAAAAATTACATAGCTCTCTTGAGTATGTGATGAGATTTTCCCAAAAGTCCCCCGACCACTCCCCTCAGCCCTGATCACCTACTGTTAATTACAATGTTTTATCTCTGTGGTCACAATAGAGGGTGTGCTGAAGTTCTATCTAGGCAGAAATAATCTTGACCTTTGGAAAACCCTTCAAAATACATTTAAAATAAACTTAAAGATAATCTTTCTTTACATAAAATAGGATTAGGCCGAAACTGGCCCAGGACTCCCCTGCCCTCACCAAGTGAAATAGATAAATATATTAGGGTTCCTTAAATTAAGTTTTAGATCCCTGTAAAACTATATAATTATCATTCTTTATTAAGATCCATAAGAACTAATATCTATACTTAAGATTTTCTTTCCTCAGCATTATGTTCAGTAATCACAAGATGGCTGCTGCTGCATCAGCTGATAATTATTTCTGCTTGCTGGAGCTGCTTTCCTGAAACTGCATTCCATGAAGACCCGCCTACCACAATAGACTCACCTTTAATCCAACCCTGAATGGAAAGTATGATCCCTATTGAACTGATAATTAGAACATGTAGCCCCTTACCCATTTACTTGCATGTATCACATTTTCAATAAAAAGACACAATAATTCCTGACAGTAGTCACTCTTCAGAGAGCGATCTCTGAGGAGTGTCCAACTGAGGACGTGCATAAAAAGGCACCGAGACCTTAGTCTTCTTCCTTTCCTGCACCACCTCTGATGAGTCAACCCACCCCCACCGAGGCTGGACCCCGACACTGGGCACACAGTCATTCAGTGAGATTACAGAGATTACATTACAGTAAATGGATATGGAACTTGAACCACAGTCCTCATGTGGCTTCCAGCTCTGTACTCTGGTATGCTACAGCTGCACCACAGAGTCTGGGACTGATCATCAATTTTCAACAGTGATTACAGTAGGCAGTATGAACTTTAGAGCTGAGTAAAGGAAGAGGATTCTAATTTTCAAATTGCAGGTAAACATGCTAATATATTAAAGTCTACATTTCATATAGAGATACTAGAAGCAGTATCAGATTTTTCTGTATTCTAAATTACATTAATGGTATTAGTTGCCAAATGTCATGTGGGTTTTTTTTGGTTGTTTTCTAGTTGTTTTTGTCTTATTGTTGTTCTCTTTTTACATAGTCAGAAAACAACCTAAGAAAGTTATTTTAGTAACATTATACAAAAATTTCTCTGAATTATATACATCATTTGAGAATACATTATTTTTAAGAGTTGCATATACGAGGTCACCAGGGTGCACTGGACATTCACATGGCCAATTACAGTCCGATTCCTGAAACTGTTAACATGCTTTCTTACTTTCTCTCTCTCTTTCTAGTCAAATAAAATAATAATGATAATAATAATTAAATTAAATAAAAATAATATTTTAATAAATATAAAATATTAAAGAAAATGTTACATGTCATTATATAAGATGATACTTTTAAAGTGTTTCTGATACAGGCTAGAAATATCATTGGGAAAGTATAAAGACATTAAGGAAAAAATTGTCTGGATATGAGAGTATAGAAAGCTAAATACGGCCTCACTTAAATTGTATAGACATGTACTTTTACAATCTCACCAGAGAATCACAGCAGTTGTCTCCTGGGCTTTAAACTGTGCAATCATGGGTATTGTTTCAGCTCCAGGCCAAAAATTTTTCTCACAATTTCCATCCAAAGAATATCTTCAGTGCTCTCTTTATGTCTTTATTCCTCAAACTGTAGATGAAGGGGTTCAGCATGGGCGTGACCACAGTGTACATCACCAAGGCTGCTGCACTTGAGTGTGAGCTGTGGGTAGCACCAGAATTCAGGTACACTCCTAGACTCATACAATAAAATAAGGAGACAACTGAGAGGTGAGAGGCACAGGTGGAAAATGCCTTATACTTCCCTGAGCTGATGAGATTATAAAATGAAGAAAACTATTTTAGAGTAAGAGTAAAGAATCCCAGCGAGGGGCCTACGACCCAGCAGCACAGCTGCAAAACAGGTCACCATGTCATTAAGAAAGGTGTCAGAGCAGGCAAGGTGGACCACCTGATTAAGTTCATAGAAAAAATGGGGGATTTTCACATGTGTACAGAAGGACAGCCACAACACCATTAAACTTTGCAACAAAGAATATAGGACACACACAATCCAGGATGCCAAAACCGGCTTTCCACAGAGCCAGGGGTTCATGATGATCGTGTAGTGGAGGGGGTGACAGATGGCCACATACTGGTCATAGGCCATCAAGGTCAGAAGGAAGTCACCCAACACTAAGAAAACTATGTAAAAGAACACTTGGCTGATGCAGCCTGCATAGGTGATGACTTTGCTCTGTGTCTGGATGTTCACCAGCATCTTTGGAATAGTCGTGGAGGTGAAGCAGATTTCAGCAAAGGACAGGTTGGAGAGGAAGAAGTACATGGGGGTGTGCAGGTGGGAGTCTGAGATAGTGGCTAGGATGATGAGCAGGTTTCCAATCACTCCAGGCACGTGTGTGTGCATGCCCAAGATCCCAAGAGGAGAATGGAGGAGAAGGGATTGCAGTGTGGCCATCCCTCCTGGGAAGTGGTTTCTTTCTGTCTCTCTGTCTCTCTCTCTCTTTCTGGCAAGTGCACGTGCCCTATATATAATCTGAAAAAGAAATGAAAATTTATTTGCTGATGATGATGTGCATAGTAATGTCTTTGTCTTGTTCTGACTGATACGCATGGTAATCATGCTGGAAAAAGAAATATTATACACTGTAAAGATATATGTAATTAGTTATAAAATAATAATAATAATAAAATTAAAGAAAAAAAAGAAGTTATAAGATGAAAAACTGAGGGCCCTAATGCTTTCATGTGTCATGAGTTCTCCATAATTATTAAAATTTTGATATACAGGGGAAAAATGTTTAAAAGAGATGGAACTAATTCAGTTTAAATACTATGAGGAGTTATAATTATAGCCATCACTGAAGGTGTTCAAGGAGAAGCAGGAGATATTGAATAAAACACATCAATCCTTCACTCCTTCCACATGGACAGCAATTTTCCATACTTCACAAGTAGATGAACAGGGTGAACAAGAAACGTGGTCCATAGTTAACTCAATGTATGATCACATGTTAGTTTCATCATATTAAAGGCTATCTCTGACTCTAAGACCATATTAGCTCAACTATTTGTTTTAATTTCCCTTTCCATATACAGGGCATTTTCACTCACGTAGGTGAAAAATATTTTTTTCATATACAATGTATTAGTGTGCATGAGGAGAGAGAGAAAGAGATTACAAGAGGGAGACAAAAGTAAAGAGAGAGAAACACCCTCTACAGGGCATGGGTATGCTGAGATTCTCTTTCTTGAACCCTCCAGCCCTCCAAGATCCTGGGCCTACATACATTCAGTGAGATTTCTGATTGACCAGACTTGGGACCTGAACCATGGTACACACATGGTTTCTAGCTCTGAACTCTATATGCTCTAACTCTAGAATAGAGTCTGGGCCTGATCATCAATATATGACAGTGATTACACTCGAGAATGTGAACTCTGAGCAGAATAATAGAACAAGATTCTAATGAGCAAATTACAGTAATCAAGCACACTAATATATTAAAGTACAAACTTCGGATAGAGATTCTGGAAGTAAAGACAGACACATACATGAAAATCTGCAGTTTCAGATTTTTTAAACACTAAATTACATTAATGACATAAGTAGCCAAATGTAATGTGTTTTATTGTTTTTAGGGTTTTTTTTTGTTGTTGCCATTCTCTTTTTCATAGACAAAACATAACCCAATAGAGTTAGTTTAGTAAAACTATACAAATATTGTTAAGAATGATATACATCATTTGAGAGTACATTACTCTTTATTTGAGAGGTTTTTATATAAGGCATATGCATTTGCCAGAAAAAGAGACAAAAAGTGAGAAATCAACCCCAGAGGGTATGGTCACACTCCAATACCCTCTCCTCCATTTTTCTCTTGAGATTTTACCCATGTACGCACAAGTGCCTGGTGTGAGTTTTAAATCATCGGGCACTGGAATCGAACTGTGGTCGACTACTTGGGGACCAGTGGAGTATCCATTATGCCATCTCCTGGTCTCAAATACATTTTGTTAAGAGCTGCATGTCGGGGCCAGCAGGATGCATGATGCCTGAGGCACCGGACTCCCACATGATCTACCACAGTTTGAGTCCTGGACCTGGTGGATGGCTTTCTCACTCTCTCTCTCTGGTCAAATTAAATAATAATAAATTAATAATAATAAAGTTATATTAAAATAATTATTGATAGTTTTTAAAAATAATAGCTGCATGTTCATGCTATGAGATTATAAAAAATTTCAAGTATTTCTAATACAGGATAAATACAACTTTGGGAAAGTAGAAAAATACCAAGGTAAAAATTTGCTGGATATTAAAGCATAGAGCACTAGATACAGTGTTACTTAAATTGTGTAGACAAGTACTATTTTTTTAGAGAAATATTTTTGCTATAAGATACATGTGCTCACTGGAGAGACAGAAAGCAAGAAATAACCACCACCCCCCCAGGGGGGATGGCCACAACACAGTCCCTTCTCATCCATTCTCCTCTCGGGATCTTGGGCACACACTCAAAAATACCCAGTGTGAGTTTTAAGCCATGGAGTCCAGGACTCAAAATGTGGTCAACTACATGGAAGTCCAGCGATGTAACCATATCGCCATCTGCTGGTCCTAACAATTACTTTAATAATCTGTTCAAAGAATCACAATTTTAGGCTCCAAGGCTTTGAACCCAGCATCCATGAGCACTACTTCAGCTCCAGACCAACTGACCCTTTCATGGTGTCTCACCCAAAAACTATTTTTGGAGACCTGTTTATGTCTTTATTCCTCAGACTGTAGATGAAGGGATTCAGGATGGGGGTGACCACAGTGTACATCACCGAGGCTGTTACACTTGAGTGTGAGCTGTGGGTAGCACCAGCACTAAGGTACACTCCTAACCCTGTGCAATAAAATAAGGAGACAACTGAGAGATGAGAGGCACAGGTGGAAAATGCTTTATACTTCCCCTGAGCTGATGAGAGTCTACAAACAGAGAAAACTATCTCACATTACGAGTAAAGGATCCCAGTGAGAGGACCACCAGCCAGCAGCACAGTTGCAAAATAGGTCACCAAGTCATTAAGAAAGGTTTTAGAGCAGGCAAGGTGGACCACTTGATTAAGTTTACAAAAAAGGTGAGGGATTTCCACATGTGTACAGAAGGACAGCCACAATGCCATTAAGGTATGTAACAAGAAATACAGAAAACTGATGATCCAGGACAGCAGAAGCTGGTTTCCACATAACCAGGGGTTCATGATGACTGTGTAGTGCAGGGGGTGACAGGTGGCCACATACCATAGGCCATCACAGTCAGGAGGAAGTCATCTACCCCTGCATTGAGCAGGAAAAAGAACATCTGGGTGATGTAGCCTGCATAGGTGATGGCCTTGTTCTGTGTCTGGATGTTCACAAGCATCTTTGGGACGGTAGTGGAGGTGAAACAGATGTCAACAAAAGACAGGTTGGAGAGGAAAAAGTACATGGGGGTATGCATGTGGGAGTCTGAGATGGTGGCCAGGATGATGAGCAGGTTTCCACACACAGTGATCAGGAACATGGAGAGGAAAATCCCAAATATGAGGGACTGCAATTCTTGTTTCTCTGAAAGTCCCAGAAGAAGAAATTCTGAAATTTGCATATCATTTCCTGGTTTCATTGTGACTACTAAAAAAGAGGAAAATAAATGAGGTATAGTGAATAAATGTATAAAATAAATTTTTTAAAAAGGTGAGTAATTTCCTATGAACAGGTATTACTCACCTAGATAAAATGCCATAGTAAATATTTTCCTGTCACAAAGTTATTTTCTATATTTTTGTATGCATCTAATTTTCTTGAGGTTTTCAAAGTGTATTCCCTGCTTAGGACTTCCTATCTTCTTGGTTTCCATAAATCATGTGTTCTACAGGATTTTTATCTTACTACTGACAAATAACAATTGTACATATTTACAGAGTACACTGTAATGTTTCAGTAGGTTTTATCATTTGTTCATTTTTTGCTATAGCACACATGCACTCACCAGACCACAAGTGGGAGGGAGAAGTGAGAAATCATGCCCAAGAGGGAATGGCCATGCCACAATACCTTCCCCTCTCATGATTTTAGGTATGCATGCACACATGCCTGGCATGATTTTGCATCTGGTGGGTCTGTGACCCAGCCTGCCCAGTGGGCCATGTGTGATCCAGCCACCTTAACCAAACACTACCAGCTGGCCCAATAACTATAAATTTATACCCATTGAAAATGAACTCTCTATTTCCCTCTTTCACTAGTCTCCTGGCAGCCACAATTCTGTCATCTACTTCTATAACGTTGATTACTTCAGATATCTTAGACACATGGAATCAAGAGTATTTTATTTCAAAGGTCTTCCATGGCTCAAAATAGATCTCTCCTAATTTTATCTGTTGATTGTTATTCAGACATCTGTATTATAAGAGTCACAATTTGGGGGCCAAGCAGGTGTCATAATGGTCACAGTGCTGGACACCCACATAGTAGACCATGGTTTGAGTCCCAGACCCAGCAGCTTGAAAATCACAGCAGGTGCAAAAATGCAAGAGAAACATGGAGAAGTGATTGCAGCATGGACATTGCTCCAGAGGGTGATTTCTCACTTTCCCTCTCTCCATCTCTCTGTCTCTCTCTCTCTCTCCTACCATAGGAAAAAAATACAAGGAAAAAATGTATCCCTACCTCTGATGAAAAAGAATTTTTCTAAGTTAATAAAACTTTGGAAGCAGTGAGTGTGCATACAATATGACTATTACTTTGATAGCAGAAAATCTACTACCTTTTCACATTCACATAGTTTATATCTATATCAACCAATAGATAAAAAAATCAATGATATTCTGAAAATATTATTTTAAGACTTCATTATTTTTAAAAAGTCAAAAGAACAAAAAATTTTCAGACTCCAGAACATAAAAACAAAAACAGGCATGATTTGCAATAACATCTGAAGCTAACAGAGACACAAACCTACCCAACTTCACCAGCAAGAAAATGGTTGTAGATAAAAACTCTAATATTCATCATTTTGATCTTTGAATCATTTCTTATGGGAATTCCTATGTGAAAGAAAAAAAAAACTGTCAAATATATGTCTCATCAACTCCTGTTGGAAGGACTTAATAGCAAGCAATCTAGTCAACTCAATCTTCAAAAACAATGTAGAAATATGCACAAGTACCCTCTTTTCAAAAATTCCTTAACACACCTGATTCATTGCACATCTCATTACAACTCTAATACTACTTTTCTGACTTCTTTTTTTGGAGAGGTTTTTGCTGTAGGGCACATGTGCTCACCAGACAGACAGAGAGAGACAGAGAGACAGAAAGCGAGAAGTCACCCCCCAGGGGGATGGCCATGCCACAATCCCTTCTCTTCCATTCTCCTCTCGGGATCTTGGGCATGCATGCACATGTGCCCAGAGTGAGTTTAAACCACTGTGTCTGGGACTCCTACCGTGGTGAACTACATGGGAGTCCAGCAACATAGCCATTATGCCAACTGCTGGTTCCCCTACTTCTTTAATTGTACATTTCTGTGAACATGTTTTAATTTGGCTGAAATCATTTTATTTCTCTCATTCTGTCTTCACCCTCATCCAATTGGATGTCTATTCCCATCACTAAATTGTTTACAATGATGCCTGCATTGCTAAGTTTTATAGACACATGGCTTGTTAACAAATTAAATAAATTAGGGATAAATAACTTTGTCAGACAAGTAACCAAACAAATCAATGTCTCAGCTCTTATAGCCTGATTTGGCTCTCAGGTTACCTCAGGTAGATGTTCCTAGGCATCCATTCTCTCTGAACCAGTCCTGCAGTACCTCCTGGGCTCTCAGACTCACCTATTTAGGCTCTCAGAGAGGATAGTCCTCTCGTGGAAGGGTGAATTTCTCCCTGAATGGTTGGTGATGGAGACTGTATCTCTATCACCAGACAAGACACAATGAAATAATTAAGCATGGTTCCCTAGCCAGACTGGAGACTCCCAATCCATCAACTATGTCTCGTCCAGCATAAGACTGTGCTACTTGTGGGAGGATGAGAAAAAATATTTACAGCTCCTTGTATCTGCTCAGTAGGTACATTTCCTCCTTATAACTACAAACTCTTATTTCCTGATTTGCCTTGTGGATTCTGGTGTGGGAAGAAAGGAAAATTTTTCTGCTGATTAGTTGTTCTCAAGAGATCAGATTGAAAATGGGATGAGTCCAGTCTTATTACACATTCTCTGTGAAATCTGCTTTTAAAGGTATTTTCACTAAACATGAATTAAAATTTGTCATGAGTCAATAGGTGACATGGAGGTTAAGGTGTTGAATCCTACCTGTCTGAAAATGTGGTTCTATTCCCAGACCCAGTGGCTTGAACACCATGCTGGGCACTTTTGTGTGTGTGTCCAAAATCCTGAGAAGAGACTACAGGAGAAAGGTTTGCAGCATGGCCATCCCACTGGGACTGAGAGTGATTTCTCACAATCCTTCTCTCTGTGTCTGTCTCTCCCACTCTCCTGCTCTATTACAAAAACCTTAAAAATATGTTTTAAATTTATAAAGAATTGTCATTTAGTGTTTCACTTATGTAACATTGGGTAATTATAAGAGATACATGTGAACCTCTATATGCACAGTGGACTGAAATTAGAAACGCACATGTTTTATTTCATTTAATTTTTACACAATGCAATTCCAGTAGGATGTATTATTAATAAACTCATTCTACATTGCAGAAATGAGATTTAGGAGGGTTAAGGCATGAACTTAGCAAGGATGGAACTTTGACTGAAACTTTATCAAGATCTTTCCAGGTCTCAGGTTGTATTCATGAAGCAAACAGAAAGGAAATATCAGTCCAAGGAAAAAGTAGAAACAAGTCAAAACTTCGACTGTGAGGGAAAAGATAGTTCATGTGTTCTCTTTTTTTAAGGTATTTTTTTATTTTAATTTTATGTCATTTACATTTCATCATTGTACATTTTTACAGCATATGACATGAGTTCTCAAAGCATAAATGCATTTCATGTTGAGCAAGTCAAAAATGTTAACTTTTCTTTCTTTTGTCTGTTAAACTTTTTTTTAGTTGTTTTCATTTTTACTTTTAAGTAAACTTTTTTGGGAAGAAAATTACAGGTTAACATGCATTTGTTATAATTAATGCAGAGAGATTTTTGTGTCCTTCATGCAGTTTCTCCAGTGTAAACATCCAGCAAAACCACATTAAAAAAAACATGCCAGGTTATTAACATGAATAAGTTAAAAATACAGAACAGTTTCATCAACACAAGGATGTCCAGCTCTGCCCTCTTGCAGCCATGTCCACCTCCCTCCCTGTCCAATCCTTCACCTCTAAAAACCACTAATCTACCCACTGTTGGTACTATATTATCATTTTGAAATGTTTCATAGAATATAAAAATATATGCATACGCACATGGTAGAGTAGATAATTCTGTGAGCTGATTTTCAGGGTGACTACAATATACACTGTGCAAAATGAGACAAAACAGGATCTTCAAGGTGCAAAAAGCATCCTGGGTCAAATATTTAAATATAAAACCAACTATAAAACTACTGGTGAGAAACTCTTGAAAACATTGGAATAGACAAAGGTTTCTAAATTAAGACCTCTTAAAGCACAGGCTTAATCCCAAAAAATAAATTAGTGGTATTATATCAAGCTAAAAATCTTCTGCACAGCAAAGAAAACAATTATAGTGAGAAGACAACTCTCAGAATGGTAGAAATATTTGAATGTTATTTCTTTTTTCTCTGAATGACAAGATCAGAATTCTGCTTTATTAAAAATGCACAAACTTTATATCTTACAAACTGCTTAGTCAAATAAAAAGACATATTTAGCTCTTACATCCTTTGCTTATGATGAGAAATATTCTAAATATCCTCATTCATGCTTCCTAATTAAATAAGCTCTAATCTCGTCTACTTCAAGGTATGTCAGAATAGAATGTTATATAGATATTAACACCAAAAAAAAAGAAACAATTTATCAGGACCATTATATCTGGGTGGGATAGGTTTATTTAATTTAAACCGTCTGCTTCCCAACAAGATCACTCTGTCTTGTGCGATGGATTTAAGAATCCATCAAATTAAATTCTATTTTCCAACTCATGAAATAGTAATAATGTTTCTTTATGAAAATCTATGTATTAATTGCTATTTGCTGGGACTTGAAAATGAGACAATTAAATGTTAAGTACATTAATAACATTCCTTACTATTGGCACAGTGAATCTTTTAGTCTACTACTGTCAATGAATGTAGATTTATAAAAGAACAGAAACGGTGGGTCTGAGCAATAAAACAAGCAGGATCTTCACGGTTAGGATCACCTCTTCATTACAATATGGACACTCTTCACTTAATGACTGAGTTCAGTTCCTGTAACTAGCTTATTAAGCTAGTTGATCAGTATGAGAAGAGCTTAAAAATAGATGTCATGTGGTGTGTCCTGGCACCACAGGGTATGTATGTTTCAACAGATATCATATGACACCACACTAGAATAATGAAATTCTATCCATTCCAAAAACACACATTAGATAAGCACCAAAAGCTACAAGCCACGTTATAACACAGTAATATAAGTCCAGTGTAGTCCTTTTTATACTAAATACTATAGACGCACAATGAAGTACAAATTTACAAAAGGAATATGCCATCTTGGGTGGTTGCGAACACTTCATGTAATGAATACTGACTGTGGGAATGAGACAAAGACTGAGAAAGGGGATTCCCTGCACTGGAGGACTGATCAGAAGTCCACGGCTGTTAAACAGGTAGGTCCTTAAGTGAGGAATCTCAAACTGAATGAAAATACCATTTTGTCTCTAAGCCAATAACAAAAACCTGCATATTCAAAAGTTATTATTTTCATCTTATGAAAATCTTATGTGGTATTATCTGTTGAAGATATTTTATAGTTTTACCAACTTGTCTAGGGAGAAATGTTCACATGTTGAAATATTCACTTTGTAAGCTAATAATGTGATTGAATGTATAAAAGAAAATGAAATTAAAAAGTAAATAAAAAATACATTGAATGAAAAACAAATTGATAACTATCTGACGAATAATTTCGCAAAATATATCAAAAGTCTTAAAAAATATCCATGTCTTTGACCTAAGAAATGATCAGAGATTGGCCAAAACTTATGAAGAATCTTTACTATAACACAGATTATGTTTTTTTACAAAAAGTTACATTTACTGTTCATGACAACTGCATTATAACTTTTAGTTTGTTCATGGTTTCTAGTCTCACAGATTCAAAACACCATATTTTGCCTATCAATTCAATCACACACTAAAAATTGGTTAGGTAACTTGTAAACAATTATCATTTATTGAATATCTCTTTTTATTAATGGACATATAAAGTAATTACACATTAAAAAAACTTACAGATCAGAAAACTGAAAAACACTCATACTCTAAGGATATAAAAGTACAAAATCTCCATGTCTGAAAGTATATTAATACATGCTCGGTTTGCCCTGAGTTTAGTTATGTCCCAACATAGAACCTTATTTATTCCATTCTCTCCCATACCTTTTAAAAATCTATTTCAAAAAGTTCTCTTTTTTATTTTTGGGAGAGGTTTTCGCTATAGGGCACGTGCGCTCGCCAGACAGACAGAGAAAGACATAGAGACAGAAAGCGAGAAATCATCCCCCAAAGGGCAGGGTCACGCCACAATCCCCTCTCCTCTCTTCTCCTCTTGGGATCTTGGGCATGCACGCACATGCGCCTGGTGTGAGTTTTAAGCCACCAGGTCCGGGACATGAACCGTGATCAACTACGTGGGGGTCCAGCGACATAGCAATTACACTAACTGCTGGTTCCCAAAAAGTCTTTTTTAAAATCTTGTCATGTCAATTTAATAGCAGCAATGAGTACACAACTATTTATGAAATAGTTTTGTTTCATAAATAGTTGTGTCTAAAGCAACCAAAATCACAGTCCTTGATTAAGGACAGGAACAGGATGTGCCATCACAGATACTGTCATGGCAATCAGTAACCTCTCTGGAAACAACTTAATTCTCCACAGCAGGACAAAACAAAGTCACATGGTAAAAATATTTATCTAAATTTAATTTTTGACATTTTCAGAAGTCAAAAAATAGAAGGCAGCTGAGGTCTGCCGGATGGCCGATGAAATCAAACAACAGACTAATATCTTATGTGAGGGAGGGACTGTTGGAATTTATTGTCTTCAGGCATTCTTCATACATTTTATTAACACCTTCTGTGCATTAATTTACAGATTTATAGTTGTGTTAAGTTCTGCCTTCTGGACTCCTGGTGGGCTATACAAGCAAAATGGTGTGACATCATGCCAAACTCTCTCCACTACAACCATCACCACATAGGAGCTTAACCCCAATGCCCTGAACTTTATTTCTCAGGTAAGGGATTGGTAACCAAAATATATAGGAAAGTATATAGGAAAGTAGCTCACCCATGAAAAAAAATGAGTAAACCAAATGTCCTTGGTTTGGAGGAGGGATACGGTGACAGAGCATTGACGAGTCAGGGAGGTAGTGTTGTTATCTGTTGAAGATATTTTGATCAACTGGACTGGGAAGAAATGTTCACATATTGAAATGTTCACTTTTTAAGCTAAATAATGTGATTAAATGTATTATAAAAAATGTAAAATAAGATAAATAAATAATTTTTCAAATGAATAAACCAATTAAACATGGGCAAATCAGGCTGGTAGGCCACATGGTGGTAAAGACACTAGACTACCAGATGGCCTACAATGGTCTGAGTCTCAGACCTGGAAGCTTGATTTCTCACTCTTCCTCTCTCTATCTCTCTTCTCTGTCCCACTCTGGTCAAATAGATGAATAACAACAAATAATTTTTTAAAAAGGCACAAATAAACTGAATAGACAACTCTTCAAGGAAGAATCACAAATGGCCAAAAGGCATATGAAAAACGTTCAAAATCTCTTATCATAAGGAAAATGTGAATTAAAACCACAATGAGATACTATTTAATCCCAATTAGAATTGCTAGGATGAAAAAAAAAAAAGAATAATAAATACTGGCAATGCTACAGTGGAAAGAGAGCCCTCTTACATTGTTGTTTGAGATGTATGTGTGTACAAACTCTGTGTAAAACAACATATAGGTTCCTCAAACAATGACAAATAGAACTACCATGTTACCCAGTGATCCCATTTCTTGGTATTTACTCAGTGGACAGGGAGACACTCAGTTGGAAAGACACTTACACATTCATCTTTACTGTTACATTATTCACAATTGTTAAGACATGGGATCAAGCTATGTGCCCAAAAAGTGATGACTACATTGAAAAGTGGTGGCACATAGATACTATGGAACATTACTCAGCCATAAGAAACAATGACACCCCTACTGTTTGATTTAAAGTGGATGAATACAAAGGAATAGATATAAAACCAAAGCGAGCCAGACTTTGGAAGAGGTACATTGCATTTCCCCATCAACATAAACTGAAAGTCTGCACTCTATTTCAGAAGCAGAAAATCCAAAGGTATGATAGTAGAGAGGATAAGTGTAGATACTAGAGATTGTAAGAGAGGGCAGTGGGTGGTTGAAAGTGGGTGGAAAGAGAAAAGAGAAGGAAAGATTAACAGACAAAAGGTTATAAAGTTCTGTTAAAAATTATTACTTTCAAAAATAAAATAAAATATTTTGACTAGTTAGAAAACACACTAGATCCCAAAGTTCACATTATCAACAAGAGCAATAAAGATCCTAATAGATGATGGAATGATGCACCGCAAAATAAAAAACTGTGGTCTCAAATATATTTGTCCCTCAGAGGATTTAAATAGTTTTACTTTCTAAGCACAGTTTTTATTTTTCCAGAAAGGAGTACAACCCAGTACTATAGCTTCAGTAAATTAAAGAAACAATACTCATTATTATCTATGCTACTTGAGAATAAATAGCTCTTAAAGAGCCTAAATTGTCCAAAAGATGACTGAGAATTTACAAATCCTTTTGATGAGAGATTGGATATGACATAGAGAAAGTGGGAAAATGACAAAGAGAAAGCTGTTGGATATCAGAGAGAGCAGAAATCTTAATTTAAAGGCTAACTAAAACTATACAGAGAGACTTAAGTCAGAGGCATGGACACTCCTAGCACTCATAGGAGGACCAAGGTCTACTTCCAAAATTTGATTAAGAATCAAGAAATAACTTCTGAGGCATTGAAGTTTGCAGTCAGGGAATTTATTCTATTCTAGAAATATTGGGGCTTTTATACCTTTCCTCCAAATAATTTTTTCAGGGCCCTCTTTGTCTTTATTCCTGAGACTATAGAGGAAGGGGTTCAGCATGGGTGTGACCACACTGTACATCACCAAAGCTCCTGCACTTGAGTGTGAGCTATGGGTAACCCCAGCACTTAGGTACACACCCATGCCTGTACAATAAAATAAGGAGACAACTGAGAGATGAGAGGCACAGGTGGAAAATGCTTTGTACTTCCCCTGAGTTTATGAGATTGCATGAATGGAGGAAACTATGTTAGTGTAAGAGTAAAGGATCCCAGTGAGGGGACCAGCAGCACAGAAGCAAAATAGATCACCATGTCTTTAAAAAGGTGTCAGAGCAGGCAAGGTGGACCACCTGATTAAGTTCACAGAAAAAGTGGTGGATTTCAACATGTGTACAGAAGGACAGCCGCAACACCATTAAGCTTTGTAATAATGCATACAGGGCACTTATATTCCATGAAGCCAGAACCAATTGTCCACAGAGTCAGGAGTTCATGATGACTGTGTAGTGCAGGGGGTGACAGATGGCCACATACTGGTCATAGGCCATCACTTTCAGGAGAAAGACATTTACCCCTCCGAAGAGCAGGAAAAAGAACATCTGGGTGATGCATCCTGCATAGGTGATGACCTTGTTCTGTGTCTGGATGTTCACCAGCATCTTTGGGATGGTGATGGAGGTGAAACAGATGTCAACAAAAGACAGGTTGGAGAGGAAGAAGTACATGGGGGTGTGCAGGTGGGAGTCTGAGATGGTGGCCAGGATGATGAGCGGGTTTCCACACACAGTGATCAGGAACATGGAGAGGAAAATCCCAAATACAAGGGGCTGCAATTCTTACTTCTCTGAAAGTCCCAGAAGGAGAAATTCTGAAATTTGTGTATCATTTCCTGGTTCCATGGTGACTCGCTGAAATGAGTAAAATAAGATGGCTAATTTCACATGGACTGGTATTACTCACATAGTTGAATATGCCATAGATAATATTTTGTGATCACAAAGTTACATTTCATATTTTTATGGATCTAATCTGTTTTAGGCTTTCTTAATGCTATCTCTGTTTGGACTTCTTATCTCATCTCTTAATTCCCATAGATTATGTATTTTTCAGGACTTTCTACTTATGTATTTATTGACAATAAACAGTGCTACAAACTTTGAAGTTTCAAAAACATTTATGTATTGCGTGTGAACATTAATAGCTTAATAAGACTGTATACAGATGCTCTTTCATGTATAAGCATTGATAATCTCCAATGAATACAAAGAAAATCCTTAAAATATGAAAAAAAATAATAGTACATATTTATGGAGTAAAATTTAATGTTACAACAGGATTTTATTTGTTTTTTGTTTTTTGCTTTGTTTTAGTTTTGTTATTGGGCACATGCACTCACCAGACAAAGAGACAGTGAAAGAGAGGGAAAGTGAGAAATCACCTCCCACAATACTCTCCTCTCTCAGGATGCTGGGAGTGCATGTACACATGCCTGGCATATTTTTCCAGATACCAGATCTGGAACTTTAACTGGCAGTCGACCATGTATGACCAAGCCACCTTAATCACCACACTATCAGCTGGCCCAAAAACTGTATCATTATATCCATTGAAAAAGAACTCTGGGGCCAGCAGATGGCAGGGTGGGTAAAGTATTAGACTATCATATGACGGATTGCACGATTGCAGTTGATTCAAGTCCAGGACCTGGTGGTTTTCTCTCTCTCTCTCTCTCTCTCTCTCTCTTTCTATCTGGTCAAGTTGAATAATAACAATAATTAATCAAATAAAATAAATAATTTTTAAATAAGAAAAAGAAAACAAACCGTCGTCTGCTTCTATGACTTTGACTACTTCAGATACTACTTCAGTTAAGTTCAATAGCTCAGTATTTTATTTCAAAAGTATTCAATAGATTGATCTCCTTAGTTATCTCTGTTTTTTTAATTTAATTTATTTCTTTTTTTGTATATACATTCAATCACATTGTTTAGCTTACAATGTGAGCATTTCAATATGTGAATATTATTCCCCAGTCCCGTTGATCAAAATATCTTCAACTGATAATAGCTATATTATAAGATCATAGTTTGAGGGGTCAGCAAGTGTTATAGTGGTGAAAGTGTTGTACTCCAACATGGCAGACCGTGGTTCAAGTCCTGAACCCAGTTGCTTGAAAATAGTACTTGACAAGAGTGTATGCATGCCAAAAATCTCAAAAATAAAATAGAGAAGTAAGGATTTTATGTGCACATCTCCTGGGTGTATGACTTCTCACTTTCCCTCTCTTTGTCTCTCTCTCTCTCTGGTGAGCAAATTTGACCTAATGAAATAAAGCAACAAGGTAATTTATGTTTACTATTGATGTAGAATTACTCTAAATTAATAAAAATATGGAGTGGGTGGGTGTGTACACCATACGATGGCCTATTAGATTTGATAACACAAAATCTATTATTTTTTCATGTTCACCCAATATATCTATATTGATCAATGCATAAAATAACTTAATGTTATTCTAAAATTTTTATTTTAAAACTTCAATTAATTATTAAAAGGAAAAACTCAAAATAATCAAATATATTCCAACTCCAGAACATGAAAATAAAACGCTTGCATGATTTCCAGTACAGTAAAAAGCTGATAGACTCACAAGCTTATTCAATTACAACAGCAAGAAAATAGTTGTAAGTAAAAACTCTTTAATATTCTCATTTTGGCCTTCAATTAAAGTTTTGTTATGTGAATGCCCAATGTGAAAGAAGAAATTGTGAAATGTATGTCTCATGAACTACATTTGCAAGGTATGAATTGCAAGCAATCCATTCATCTAGATCCATATATATACATATACACACACAAATACATTGATTTCAAAAATTCCTTAACAGACCCAAAAGTCACTGAATATTTAATCATAACTCTGATTCTACTTTTCCTACTTCTTTTTGTTTTTTTGAGAGTTTTTTGATATAGGGCGTGTGCGCTTGCCAGAAAGACAGAGAGAGACAGAGAGTTAGAAAGCAAGAAGTCACCCCCCAGGGCAGATGGCCACACCGCAATCTCCTCTCCTCCATTTTTCTACTGGGATCCTGGGCATGCACACACACACATGTGCCCAGTGTGATTTTAAGCCGCCAGGTCCAAGACTTGAACTACGGTCGACTACATGGGAATGCAGCGACATAGCCATTATGCTTACTGCTGGTCCCACTTTTCTTACTTGTTGAACTGCAAATTTCTATGCCCATGTTCTAATTTGACTGAAATCATTTTATTTCTCCCATTCCTTCTTCACCCTCATCCAATTGAATGTCTATTCCCATCACTAAATTGTCCACAATGATGCCTGCATTGCTAAATCTGACAGACATGTGACTTGTTAACATGTTGAATAAATGATAAATAACTTAGTCACACAAGTACCCAACACATCAATCTCTCAGCTCTTGCTAGGCTGGTTTGACTCTCAGCTGATCTCATATAAATGTCCTTGGCCTTTGCTCTCTCTGACCCATTCCTGTGGTACCTACCAGACTGTTGGGCTCACCTGCACGGGCTCTCAGAGAAGACGGTTTTCTTGTGAAAAGTTAAATTGCTCCCTGAATGGTTGGTGATGGATACTGAAGCTCTGTCCCCAAACAAGATACAATGAAAGAATTAAGCATGGAACCCTAACCAGTCTGGAGATTCCAGAAAAATCAACCAGGTCTTGCCCAGCCCAAGGCTGTACTCCTTGAGAGACAATGACAGATGACATATTTACAGCTCCCTATA
>NW_006201913.1:49351-60668 GCF_000334495.1 Tupaia belangeri chinensis | reverse complement strand
CACTAGTCTGGAAAGAAAATAACATTTTCATTCTGATTTGCTGCTCTCAAGAGACCAAGATAGGGAGCAGCAGTTAGCGTAATGGCTATGTCGCTGGACTCTCACGTAGTTGACCCTAGTTTGTGTCCTGGACCCGGTGGCTTAAAACTCATGCCAGGCACATGTGCGTGCATGCCCGAGATCCCAAGAGGAGAATGGAGGAGAAGGGATTGTGGCATGGCCATCCCCCCTGGTGGGTGATTTCTTGCTTTCTGTCTCTCTGTCTCTCTCTGTCTGGTGAGCGCACATGCCCTATGGCAAAAACCTCTACCAAAAAAAAAAAAAAGAGAGAGAGAGAGAGAGAGAGAGAGACCAAGATAAAAGTGTAAGGGAATTCAGTCTTTATTGCATGTTCTCTGTGAACTCTCCTGCCTCCAGAGGTCATCAGCACCTTTTACCAACTGTTGAATTAAAATTTGTCAGGGGCCAGCATGTGGGAGGAGGTTAAGGTGTTTGATCCCACTTAGCTGAGTGTATGTTTCAATTCTTGGACATGATGGTTTGGACATTAAGCTGGGCAGTGTGCATATGTGTCCAAAATCCTGAGAAGAGATTGCAAGAGAAGGAATGCTCAATGACCATGCCCCAGGGAGGTGATTTCTCATTTATCTTCTCTCTCTTTTTATTCTCCATTTATGTGAGTACATGTGTCCTGCAGCAAAAACTAAAAAAGAAAATTAAAAAATAAAATTTTTTTGTCACACACTGCATGTGTATGTGTGTGTCTTGAATATATTGAAATGCACAGTGAAAAAATGTAAATAAAAAATCATAAAATAAAATGAAATTCTTCAAATCTAACTGAGGAATTTGTCCTTACCAGCCCTTTGGCTTTCCAAAGCATAGATTCATGGTGGAGATACACCTGTTTAGATCTCTAGAAACTAATCATATTGCCTCTTCGACATGAGAGAGAACTATGTTCAAATGCTACAAAACTATGTGTAGTCATGACCATCCTTGGTTTCATAATGCTTTTACAAAGCATTTAGGAGTTTTAAGCTCAGAACATGCATTAAGAGTTGTCATTTAGGGAACCAGCAGTTAGCGTAATGGCTATGTCACTGGATTCCCACGTAGTCAACCGCGGTTCGTGTCCCGGACCTGGTGGCTTAAAACTCACGCCGGGCGTGTGTGCGTGCGTGCCCAAGATCCCGAGAGGAGAATGGAGGAGAAGGGATTGCGGCGTGATCATCCCCCCTGGGGGGTGATTTCTCGCTTTCTGTCTCTATGTCTCTCTCTGTCTGTCTGGCGAGCACATGGGCCCTATAGCGAAAACCTCTCAAAAAAAAAAAAAAAGAGTTGTCATTTAGGGGCTAGAAGATGGTATGATGTTTGAGATGCTAGTCTTACACATGGTCAACTATGGTTCAAATTCAGAACCCAGCAGCTTGAAAATGAAGCCAGGCATGTGAGCTTATGGGCCCTAAATCCCAAGAGGACATGAAGGAGAAGGGATGGCAACACAACCATCTCCTGTGGGATGATTTCTGACTTTTCTCTCTCTCTGTTTTTCTCTATTTCTCTACTGCAAGCATATGCACTCTATCACAAAAATCTGTTAAATATTATTATTATTATTTTTTGGAGATGTTTTTCGCTATAGGGCCCATGTGCTCGCCAGACAGACAGAGAGACAGAGAGACAGAAAGTGAGAAATCACCCCTCGGGGGGATGGCCATGCTGCAATCCCTTCTCCTCCATTCTCCTCTCGGGATCTTGGGTATGCACGCACTCGTGCCTGGCGTGAGTTTTAAGCCATCGTGTCTGGGACGCAAACCGCGGTCGACTATGTGGGAGTCCAGCAACATAGCCATTATGCTAACTGCTGGTCCCGTGTTAAATATTATTTAAAAAAATTAATTGTCATTTAGTCTTTCATTTATGTAGCCCTGAGTAATTACAAGAGATATATGTTGACCTCTTTATGCTCAATGGACTGGTTAGAAACTTACATGGTTTGTTTGATTTAATTCTTATGTAATACCATTCTACTAGGACACACTATTAGCAAATTCATGATACATTGTAGAAGTGGGACTCAGGACAGTTTAATCATGAACTTAGTCAGGTGGAATTTGATTAAAATTTCAAGATTTATCTAGATCTTAGGTTGTATGCATAGGATGAAAGGAAAGAAAATGTGAGTCCAAGAGAAAAAGAGAAAGATGTCAAAACTTCAACTGTGAAGGAAAAGATAGTGCATGTAGTTTTTTTTTTTTAACTTTATATTTTTTATTTTATTTAGGTTTAATCAGGTTTAATCACTGTACATTTTTACAGCATGTTGTGTGAGTTCTCAAAGCATAAATACATTGATTGTCAAGCAACTCAGAGATACTTACTTTCCATTCTTCTGTCTGTAAAATGTTCATTTTGCTTTTAAGTGTTTTTTTTTATTTATTACTTTATTTAACCTTTTAACTTGGGGATAATTATAGATTTATGCACATTGATAATAAATAATGCAGAGAGAAAGGTGCTCAAATTCACCCCACTTTCATTTTGTTAAAGAAAAAGTCATAACAAACTGCCTATCCCTTTATACTTAATATTCTAATTTCTTCTTCCTTTAACTGAAAAATTATTTGGATATGATCTAATATTACTAAAACCACTTACCTCACCATGTGCACTACATGTTTTGTCTTCATGACACTTTTCCCAAAACAATTAGAAAGTTTATATTTGGGACTGGCAGAGGACATGGTGGTTAAGGCATTGAACTCCCAAATGGTTGACCATGATTTGAATCCTGAACCTGGTGGCTGGCTTTCTCACTTCCCCTCTCTATATCTATTCTAGTTAGTGCACATATTCTATAGCAAATTTTAAAATAATAATAATAGTTAATAAAAATTAAAAATAATTAAGTGAAATAATTTTAATTCAAGCAACCTAACTTCATGCTTTTCAATTCATTCATTAAATTTCTACTGGTAAGGGCATTTTGTATTAAAATTTCACTTAAGTATCAGAAGAAACTTAAGGTCAATTTGGAGATATTTAACTCCATGAGCTGAGAGTAGTATTTCCCATTTACAAATGTAGATGTGGTTCTGATTTTGAGTCCATTGATCATTAAGGCAGAAAAGTAATTGACTGTGAACATGAAAGTCACCTATTCTACCTTATTTTGTGTGTCTTTTTACATTATTATATTTTCACGTTCATGCAAATGTTCATTCATTATATTTCTATCCTCTCCAACTTTCTATGAAGTGTTCTTTTAATTGAAAAAAAAAAGAGATTATAAAGGACTCTATGTGTTTACATATATGGGGGTGTGGCTTTCAACTCCATTAGCAGATATAGGGTGGTCTTTCCCATTTCATAAATGTAAAGGTAGTTTTGGGAAATAAACACATCATCTTTTCTAACTTTTCTTATTTCTTTGTGTCATACATTATCCTTTCTATTAGAATTATTCATTAAAGTATTGCATATTCATGTAATGCAGTATTTTTGTTTGTTCTTTTTTAAGGTTTTTGCAAGAGGGCACATACACTTACCTGAGGGAGACTAATAGAGGGAGAGTGAGAAGTCATCCCCCAGGGAGGATGGCCATGCCAAAATCCTTTCCTCCATTCTCCTCCTGTGATTTTGTACACACACGCACATGAGTTTTGAACAGCCAGGTCCAGGACTTGAACTGCTGTCCTCTATGTGGGATTCCAGTGTGTTAACTACTACACCATCTGCTTGGCCCTACAGTGTACTTTAAAAAAAAAAGTGGGGGAGAACATTGTATTGTAATTCCTTTTCAGATAAATAGGACAAATGGAAGGACATGCTTATCCCTGCAGAACACCTCCTGACCTTGACCATATGACTGGGTAGGAATTCAACCCCTCTATGTGAGGCACCCACTGATCTTGAGGTCTGGAGAGATTCCTGAAGACCCTGGAAGTTGATGACAGATGATATCGATACCACTCTTCCATTGCTCCTTTAGCGACTATGACATGATTCAGGAAGGAGGGAGTGATTTCATTTAGAAGGACGAATGGATTGATATAGGCAGGCAGCCCTGGGCCTGCTCAGGCAGAAACAGGAAGATCATTCTTTTTTACCTTTTATTTTTATTTATTTTTCTATTGCATTGAATCACATATATCTTTTTTTCAGGTTTGAAAAAAATTAACATTTAAGTCTAGGCTACTACACTTATTTTTAAAATTTTCTATGCTTGTGAAATACCTTAAATTGTCTTTAATGATTTTTTCTTTTTCCTTTTATTATATTTTTATGTTACATTTAATCATATGTATCTTTACAGTGCCTAACATTTTTTTTCAGCACAATTACCATGCATATCAGCCAAGACAAAGACATTACTATATACATTATCATCATCATCAGTAAATAGCTTTTCATTTGTTTCAGGAAGATAATTCAATAGTTAAATATTAAAACCCTCCAAGGACCCATTGGCTGGTGTAAAAGCTATGTCATTGGACTCCTATGTAGTTGACTGCAATTCAAGTCCCAGGCCCGGTGGCTTAAACTCACCCCGGGCACATGTACATGCGTGCTCAAGATCCCAAGAGGAGAATGGAGGAGAAAGGATTGTGGTGTGGCCATCCTCCCGGGAGGAGTGATTTTTCACTTTCTGTTTCTCAGTCTCTCTCTACATGTGCCCTATAGCAAAAACTTCTAAAACAAACAAACAAACAAACAAAACAAAAAAAAAAAAACAAAGACAACAACAAAAAATCCTCCAAAAAATACTATACACCAAAAATAGAACCCTTCACACACACGCAATAATCTGTCCTTTCTTAATGAGTAGATGCACAGCTTTAAAAATAATCATATTCTATAGTAAGAGAATATATAATAACATGTACCTTAATTATATTTAAGGTCATCTTTGACTCTAAGGCAGATTAAAACAAAATATTCCATTTCTATCCTTCCATACACTCTACATAGTGCCATGTGTTTGATAATCAGTTTTTGCCATTGACTATAGTGGGTGCTATAAACACTGGGCTGAATAAGAGAACTGGATCTTAATAATGAGAATAAAACCCATGTCAGCAGGTGATGTGAAGGGTAAAGCACTGGATCCCACATGGCTGACTGCACAGCTTGAATCCTGGACTGGTTGCTTGAAAATTATGCTGGGCATGTGTGCTCAAATTCCAAGAGGAGACTAGAGAAGTGAGTTCAGTATGCCAAGCACCCTGAGGGTGATTTCTCTCTCTCTCTCTCTCTCTCTCTCTCTAAGTGTACAAAAAAAGAAAACTTTTCACATATTAAATAGAGAAGAAAGTTTAATAAAGCAAGTTATTTAAATTGAATGATGAAGTTGCAGAAAGAGAAACAGAAGCCCCAGAAAATATTTAGCTGAAGCAAATTACCAATATCTGATCATAATAAGTACTCCCCTCTCCCCTGTATCTTGGGGTCCACATCTATAGATTAACTCAATCACAAGTATAAAATATTTGACAAAAGTAAACAATCTGAAAAATAGCTACTTGGCAGGTCAGCAAGTGGCATAGTGTTTAAGGTGCTAGACTCCCACATGGCCAGTTGTGGTCTGAGTTCCAGATTTAGTGGCTTGAAATTTGCATGGGTCACGTGTGTGTACATACTGAAACTTCTAAGAGAAGGATGAAGGAGGAGGGATTGTAGTGGGGCTCAGAATTTCTCAGAATAATATACACTATTAAAGAATAAATTATTCTTAAAGAATTCCATGTCATCCTATGTGAAAAAAAACCTAAAAATTTTAGTTTTTCTGACACAAAGCTGAGAGTAACTTTGAGGAAGTAGGAAAATTGCAGAGAAAATAACTTCTGGTGATGAGAGAGTGTAGAAAGATAGAAACTGTGTTACTTTAACTGCATAGACAAGTACGGCCAGCTCTACTTTCACAATCTGATCAGAGAATAACAATTTTTAGTCCCAATGCTTGGAAATTTGCAATCATGGACACTACTTCAGCTCCAGGCCATAGTGTAATAGTTTAATAGTTTGCCTCCCAAATACTATTTTCAGAGCTCTCTTTATGTCTTTGTTTCTCAGACTGTAGATGAAGGAGTTCAGCATGGGTGTGACCACATTGTACATCACTGAAGCTGCTGCACTTGAGTGTGAGCTGTGGGTAGCACCAGCACTAAGGTACACACCTATGCTTGTACAATAAAATAGGGAGACAACTGAGAGGTGAGAGGCACAGGTGGAAAATGCTTTGAACTTCCCCTGAGCTGACGAGATTGCTTGTATAGAAGAAACAATCTTAGAGTAAGAGTAACTTATCTCAGTGAGGGAACCACCACCCAGAAGCACAGATGCAAAATATATCACCATGTCATTAAGAAAGGTGTCAGAACAGGCAAGGTGGATAACCTGATTAAGTTCACAGAAAAACTGGGGAATTTCCACATGTGTACAGTACAGCCTCAAGGCCAGTAAGGTATGTAACAAGGAATACAAGACACTCATGGTCCAGGATGCCAGCCAACTTTCCACATAACCAGGGGGTCATGATAACCATGTAGTGCAGGGGGTGACAAATGGCCACATACCAGTCATAGGCCATCACGGTCAGAAGGAAGTAATCCAACACTGCAAAAACTATGTAAAAGAACACCTGGGTGATGCAGCCTGCATAGGTGATGACCTTGCTCTGTGTCTGGATATTCACCAGCATCTTTGGGACAGTGGTGGAGGTGAAACAGATGTCAGCCAAGGTTGGAGAGGAAGAAGTACATGGGGGTGTGCAGGGGGGAGTCTGAGATGGTGGCCAGGACAATGAGCAAGTTTCCACACACAGTGATCAGGTACATGAAGGAGAAAATCCCAAATATGAGGGGCTGCCATTCTGCTTCCTCTGAAAGACCCAGAAGAAGAAATTCTGAAATCTGTGTCTCATTCCCTGGTTCCAGGTGGCAAAGGTGACTACCTGAAAAGAGGAAAGGCAGATGGCTAATTTCACACAACCAGGTATGACTCACATAGTTGAAATGACGTAGTTAATCTTTTGCAGTCTTAAAGTTAATTTCTATAGTTTTGTTTGGATATAACCACTTTCAGGCTTTCACATTACCATCTCTGCTTAGGAATTTCAACTCATATCTTTGTTCCCACAAATCATGTGTTCTACAGAATTTTTAACTTGTTTATTTATGGACAAGTAATAATTGTACATATTTATGGAGTACAATGTGATGTTTCAATAGGGATTTTTTTTTTAGAGATGCTTTTGCTATAGGGTGCATGAGCTCACCAGACAGATAGAGAGAGACAGAGACAGAAAGTGGGAAATCACCACCCAGGGGGAATAGCCACACTGTAATCCCTTCTCCTCCATTCTCCTCTCGGGATCTTGGGCATTCACACACACATGCCCAGCATGAGTTTTAAGCCACCTGGTCTGGGACTCGAACTGTGGTCAACTACACAGGAGTCCGGTGACATAGTCATTACCTTAACTGCTGTTCCCAATGTACTCCCATATGGGTGACCATGGTTTGAGTTCTGAACCTGATGACTTGAAACTCACAACAGGCATATATGTATGTGTACCCAAGAGCCAGAGAGGAGAATGGAGGAGAAGGAATTCTGGAGTGGCCATCCACCCTGGGGAATGATTTATCACTTTCCTTCTCACTGTCTCTCTCTCTCTCTCTGTCTGGCAAGTTCAGCACCCTAAAGCCAAAACTTCTAAAAAAAATAAATGAAAATGAAGAATAAAGGTTTAGTAGGTGGTGTGGTGGTTAAGCCACTAGACTCCTACTTGGCCAACCACAGTTCCAGTCCTGGACCTGGTAGCTTGAATATCACCTTGGATACATGTGCATGCATGCCCAAAATCCTGAGAATAAGGGATTGCAGGGATTGCAGGGATTGCAGCATAAATCATCCCCTATTGGGGTGATTTCTCACTCTCTCTCTCTCTCTTGCTCTCGCTCTCGCTCTCTCTCTCTCTCCAACATGCACACACATCGTATGGTAAACACACCATCAAAAAATAAAAGAAGAAGAAAATGTGCATGAGGAAGAGAAAAAGATCTAATAAGCTCAGGTGGCCCTAAGAGATGGAGATGAAGAGAAAACTTTCTTGGTCCTGAAGCAAGCCAAGCCCAGTTATACCCAAGTATGCCCAACATAAGTAATAAACCACCTAAAGATAACATTTTTGATACAGAATAGAGCGATGAATTTATGGTGCCTGGACATCTTACAGATTAAACTCTCCAAGAAAATGATGAGCAAAACCAATAAACCCACAATTCACAAGGAAATATCCAAAGTATGAAAAAAGTAGAGAATCTTTAGAGAAAGGGTAAAAGTCTACGGAATTATGTTTAATTAGAACCTAGTGGAATTTCAGTCAGAAAAGCACTTGCACATCAATGTTAATTGCAGCATTATTCATGATTGCTAAGACATGGAACCAACCTAAATGTCCATGAACAGATGAATGGAATGAAAAACTGTGCAACATATACTCTATGGAATACTACTCAGCCATAAAAAATAGGACCCTGAAATTTGATAGAAAGTAGTTGAATATGGAAGATTTATTGCTGAGTGAAGCAAGTCAGTCTAGGAAAAAAAAGATATTTCGTGTCTCCACTTAATATATAACTACTGGAAGTTCTACCTAGCAACCTGCCTGTCCAAAAGTCTTTCATGTGTCCTTCTTTTCTAAAATCTTTCTTTCTTACTAAATTTTTATTTCTATCCATTTTCATTGTAGTTGTGGCCTTATTTTGCACCTAGAAGCAGGTCTCTAATTTTAGTGATCTGGACCCAAAGAACCAGGCATTTTGCACAACACAGCTCAACACTCCCATCTTATCTGCAGGTGGCATGGTGGTTAAGGGTACTGGACTCCCATATGGCAGACCACGGTTCAATTACCAGAAGTGTCAGCTTGCTTTCTCACTTTTCCTCTCTTACTCTCTCTCTCTCTTTCACAAGCACTGTCCTCTGGTCAAATTTTTTAAAAATAAAAATAATAAATAAAGTTAAATTTTAAAAAATTATGTATGCGTGTGTGTGTGTTTGTGTGTGTGTGTGTGTAGACTATCCACACTCTATGGTAGAGATTGAAAACTTAGGGTATGTAAAAGCATTGAAAATAGTTATGGTAACCGGAGAGAGTGAGGAAGGAGTTAGGAGAGGGGAAGAGAATAGGGAAGGAAATTGGAGGAAAAATAGAGGCAAGACATTTGTGGGACATAGTATGCTTTATTACCTGTTGATGATACTGTGTATAGTATTCTCAACTGAACTGGTCTGGGGTATTTTTCATGTTGGGTAGACACTCTGCAAGCAAAATGATGTACAACAATCAAATGTATAAAATGTTAATAAAATAAAAACTTTTAAAGATAAGATTTATCATAGAGACCTTAAAAATAATGGAATCAGAAAACTGGATTTTGCATCTTAGATCCAGCCCTCAGTGTCTCCCCAGCAGAGAATGAAGCAGAAATTTTGTAACTTCAAACACATGATTTGACTCTCCATAAAAAACTCACCTCGTCCATGAGTAACTTCACATACATGACTCCATTCTCCATGAAGAATGCAGCTCTGAGACCAGCAGGTGGCATGATGATTCAGGCACTGGATTCCATTATGGCTGACCACAGTTCAAGCCTCGGACCTAGCAGCTTAAAAGTCATACTGGGTCTGTATGCACATGCCCAATATCCCAAGAGGAGAATGGAGAAGGGATTGCAGTGTGACCATTTTTCTGGGAAATGATTTCTCACTTTCCTTCTCTCTGTCTTTTTCTTTCTCCAATAAGCAAACATGACTTATGGAGAAAAGAATTTAAGGAGATAAATCGAGAATCAAGACATTATTGTCTATTAAAGATAATATGCATACTAAACACAACTAGACTGATGTGAAGTGTATATTCAGGTTGTATAAATTCACTTTACAAGCTAAGTGATGTATAGTGATTGAATGTATAAAATAAATTTAAATAAATAAGAAAAAATCTAAAATACGTCTTACCTCTACACTTCCCACCCCTGCCTACACTGATCTCCCAAACACTAAACTTCACCTTAAGCTTCACCAGACTCCAGAGCTTCAATACTTACATTTACATAATATGCTTTCCTCTGCTTGGAATCTCTGTCACTGGTATATTTGGAATTTTTATTTCTTCTCCTTCTCAAGAACACCTACTTTTTCAGAACATCCTCCATTGTCTTCTTTAAAAATATATTTTTTTATTTTATTTTAATTTCTTTTATACATTCAATCATTATATATCACTTAGCTTCTAAAGTCAGCTTCTTTTAATTTTTTTAAAAACATTCTGAATGGAAAAGAACACTTCCTGCATGTACTGACTTAATATGTGAGAATATCGCTTTCTTGATTTCCTTTAATCCAATGTCATTTTTCCTGGCTCACAATGGCTTGAGGGATGTAGCAATGGTATATAAACTCACTTACCTGCACCTTCTCCCCAAATTAGTTTTTCAGAATTATTTGTTTTGTCTTATTTATTATTATAAAAATTTTAGTTTGCTATAGGGTATGTGCACTCAACAGAATGAGACACTGAGAAAGAGAGTGAGAGAGCAAGCCACCAGGTCCAGGACTCAAATTGCACTTGTCCATGTGGGATTAAATAGGAAATTTTACATACTCTTACCATGAAGAGATTATCATTATATGAAGGGATAAGTATGTCAATCAACATTTATTTTATTTCAGGTTCTTTTATGCATTCAATCATGTTATTTAGCCTGCAAAATGAATGTTCCAACATGTGTACATTTTTCCCTAGTCCAGTTGATAATAATATAACATTATCTTCAACAGATAATACCCCATTTCTTTGTCCCATTAATGCTTTTTCTCTCTATTTTTCTTCTAAATGAACTTTCTTAGACTCTACTCCTTCACCTACCCTCTTTCTGCACTATATCTGGTATTCACAACCATTTACTGTGTTTCTAATGCATTACTTAAAAGAAAAAAATAAAAAGAATAAAAAACACTCAGACATCACAACATAAAAATGAAATAATTAGCAATAAAGTAAAAAGAAAAGGATTCACAAACACATTCCATCTCACCAGCGAGAAAATTGTTGTAAGTAAAAATTCTTTAATAGTCCCATTTTGACCTTTGAATAAATGTTTAAAGTAAATTTGAAAGGAGAAATTGTGAAATGAATGTCTCATGGGATACTGTCATAGGTATAAATTGCAAGTGATCCATTCATCTGGATCCTTCAAAAAATACAGAAATATGGGCGCACCCCGCGCGGCAGAAGCCAGCAAGC
>NW_006201913.1:44087-48805 GCF_000334495.1 Tupaia belangeri chinensis | reverse complement strand
GGCGTTCAGCTGCCTCTCCAGGGCCGGCGTGTGGCCTGTGGATCAGCAGGCTGAAGCGGAAAACAAGGTCTGAGAACTTGCAACTTGAGAAGATGATGGTTACCAGCCCTGCATTGCCTCAGGGAAGAACAGGAACTACTCTACCATTCTTGAAGTGAAGGTACTTAATGAGAATAGGACAGTGTGGAATGGGGTAAGTGAAGAGAAGAGGATAGAGAAAGATAGCAAGTGAACAATAGAGAGACAGGACGTTAGTGAGAAACAGATAGGGCTTATTTACTGTTGATGATGACATGTATAGAATTCTCAACAGGATTGGTCTGAGAAGTGGTTCATGACGAGCAAAGTATTTTTAAAAAGCAAAACGAGAAACAGCAATTGACTGTTTTATAAAAATAATTAGAATAATAAAGATAATGATTGGGGAAAACAGAAAAGATATGGAATGTTGAAGTGGGGAGATTAATGTCTCTGTACTGACTGACGTGCATGGCATTCCCTTTTGAAGAAACAATGTAACACACAGTAAAGTTATATGTAATCCAATGTAATATGAAGAAGATATGATGATAAAAAATAAAAAATAAAAAAAATACAGAAATATGTACAAATATACTCATTTCAAAAATTTCTTAAGAGACCCAAAAGTCATTGCACGTCTCATCACAACTCTGATTCTACTTTTCCTATTTCTTTAACTGCAAATTCCTGTGGACACTTTCTAATTTGACTAATCATTCATTTCTCCCATTCTATCTTTACCCTCATCCAATTTGGTGTCTATTCCTATCAGTAAACTGTCCACGATGATGTCTGCATTGGCAAATCTGACAGATATGTGGTTATTTAACATATTAAATAAATTGATGATAAATAACAGGCTGACAAGTAACCAAGTGCATCAGTCACTCGGCTCTTGCTAGGCTGGTTGGACTCTCAGGTGACCTCAGCTAGATGCTCTTGGCATCCATTATCTTTGAACTGGTCCTGTGATGTCTAGCAGGGTCTCAGACTCACCTGTATAGGGTCTCAGAGAGGACAGTCTTCATGTGGATATGTAAGTTTCTCCCTGGGTTGCTTATGATGGAGACTGAAGCTCTGTCTCCAGACAAGACACATGGTCCCCTATCCAGACTAGAGATTCAGAAATCATCAACTATGTCTTGTCCAGCCCAAGGCTGTCTTCCTTGAGGGACAATGACAAATGAAATATTTACAGCTCCCTATATCTGCCCATTAGGTCCATGTCCTCCTTATAACCACAACCTCTTAGTAGCTGATTTCTCTTGTGGGCACTGGTCAGGAAAGCATGAAAAATGTTCCTACTGATCTGTTGTTCTGAAAGGCCAAATAGAAAATATGATGAATCCAGTCTTTACTCCATGTTCTCTGTGAACTCTCCTGCCTCCTAAGGTCATTTACACTTTCACTAACCGTGAGTTAAAATTTAATTGTCATGGGTCAGCAGGTGGAATGGAGGTTGAGGTGCTGTATCCCACATGACTGACTGCACAGTTTGAGTCCTGGACCCAGCAACTTGAAAATCATACTGGGCACATTTTCAAATTTGTCCAAAATCCTAAGGAAGCTGGAGGAGAAGGGATTGTAGTGTGGTCATCCCTCCTCGGGAGGGGTTTCTCACTTTCCCTTTCTCTCTCTCTTTTTTTTTCTCTCTCTCTGGTGAGTACACTCAACCTATAACAAAACTAAAAAAAAAAAGAAAGAATAAATTATAAAAGAAAAAACTGACTGTATTGATAGTTTTTTAGAGGTAGCTAGGAGAAATTAAAAGGACATCATTGTTTTTACAGAAAAATTGTGACCTGGAATCAAACTACTAGGATGGGAATTCAATCTCTTGTGACTCATCCTTTGATCACAAATTTCAAAGAGAATCTTGAGCAAAAAGGAAACATATACTGGATGATACTGATATTTGTTCATCCACTGTTCCTTCAGCAATTATGTCAAAACTTAAAAGGGGGGATAATTCATTTTAAGCACTTCAAAAAGTTGTAATTATAGCCAACAGTGGAAATGTTCAAGGAGAAACAGGAAGATATTTAATGAAACAGCATAAAGCACACACGTCTGTGGGAGGTTGTGCATCAGTGAGTCTGCTGAGGCTATTTTTCATGAGTCTCTTACTATTGCCATCTTAGGTGCAGAGAGCAAACAATTACAAAGGCCACAATTAGCTCCCCTTCAAAAACCTCACCTTCAAAACCATACTCTGATTGGCCACTTCCCATAGCAAATCGGTGAGCTTAGAATCCCTCAGATTTTCATATCTGGCACCTCATGATTGGTCCACAAAGCAACCAATCATAACCCACTTTTACTATCCTTCATTCAACCAATCATGGCCCACCAACCAGTATATAACCAACCATGATCGCTGGCCCGTAATCGCCAGACGACACTGAAGCCCCTGAAGAGTTGTGACACCGTGTCGTCTCCAGACGATCCTGAGCTGCGACACCACATCGTCTCCGGACGACCCTGAGCTGTGACGCCGAGTAGTCTCCAGATAACCCTGAGCTGTGACGTTGCATTGTCTCCAGACGACCCTGAACACTGTGTCATCTCTGTGCTGCCCACAATAAAGAGATGACCCTGAAGAGACACTGTGTTGTCTCTGTGCTGTGACAGAGTGCCGTTTGTCTTGTCTCTCACTCCTTCCCTCAGGAAACCTGTTCGACTCTCCCGTGGGCCAGGACACTTGGCGCCTGGACACAGACCTGAGAATGAAGGCTCCAGTGCAGAGCAACCCAGAAAAGCCAGTGGAAATCACAGAGGGATGAAGAGAAGACATCCTGGTAAGTATTTACTTACGTTTTATTTTAAGTACGGGTAATAATGGGACAAAAGCTTAGCACGAAATATCCATTCAGAGCTTAATAGAAACCCTTGGCATTATGCTCATTAAGGGAGAGCAGATCATGCGAAATGATCAACTCCAGGAGGAGGCTATAGCCACCTCAGATCTAACCGAGGATTCTAAAATTGAAAAAGAACAGGGAGAGGATCTTATTTCCCTAGATAGTGAGGAAGAAGTTAAAAGCCCCAAAAGTGAGACAAAACCAAAAAAATCTAAAAAATTAAAAAAGAAAAACAACCGTAAGGCTCTACAAGAGCCAAAGAAAGAAGAGTCATTATCTAGTTCAGAGGATGAAATCTTAGAGGCCAAGGCTGACCAATGCAATAATCCAAATTGGCTGTCTGAAGAAATTTTAGAAACTTAGTCAGTTAAGTACAGTAATTCAAAATGGGTACCTGAGAAAGAAACTTCAGAAATGGAGGCAGGCAGGTACCATAATTCAAAATGGCCTCCTATCAAAAAATTACCGCCACTCTACAACTTGGTCACATCTGCACCACCTTTGATGCCGGTTTTTGACCCTAGGGAAGAGATTTTGAATAAAATAAAACAATTAAAAGAACAGATTCAATTAGAAAAAGAACACCAGGAACTAATATCACAATTAGAGAAACTAAAAACCAATACAGACAAAGAAACAAAACTAATTCAGGGATCACATATGACAGACTTTGAGACATTCCCTGTTATGAAAAATACAGATCCCCAAAGACAGGTCTGGCTCCGTCACAGCGGGTTTGACTTTAAAATAGTAAAAGAAATTAAGGCGGCGGGTCACCCAATATGGAGTTACTGCTCCGTATACCTTAGCTATAGTTGAAGCTATTGCTGAGGACTGGCTTATACCATCTGATTGGCCAACATTACTTTGTTTGGAAATCAGAATATGTAGAGGCTTGTAGAGAAACTGCCCACTGCAACGCCCAAGCCAATAACAACTGGATGGCCAAAATGTTAATAGGAGAAGGAAATTATGTGCACCATGAAAATCAAATGCAGTATGACCCAGGGCTCTTTTCACAAATTCATGCAGCAGGCATAAAGTCCTGGAAAAAACTCCCTGTCAAAGGAGATTTGAGCACTTCCCTTACTCACATTAGACAAGAGCCTGAAGAACCTTTTTCTGGCTTTGTACATCGATTAATTACCATGTCAGAAAAAATATTCGGTAATGCTGATGCAAGTACAGACTTTATAAAACAACTGGCGTATGAAAATGCTAACGCTTCTTGTCAGGCAGCTATTAGACTGCACAGAAAAAGGACGGACCTGACGGTACATACGTCTGTGTTCAGAGATTGGATCAGCATACCAACAGGGATTGGCCATGGCCCCTGCCCTTCAAGGGTACATCGTCTGCCAATTCCTTGACCACAATAATCGAGGTAATTTTTTAAAATGCGGTCACCCAGGACACATGGCAAAACAGTGTAAAGCAAAAAATATAAAGGTTAAGCACAGAATTAACCCCTTGAGCTATGCAGTAAATGCCAGAGGGGATGTCATCCTGACAACGAGTGCAGGTCCAAAACAGATATCCATGGCAGACCACTCATTCACTCTCAGGGAAACAGAAACAGGGGCCAGCCCCAGGCCCTGAGACATAAACAAGTTTTTCGGGAGATGCAAATTGTTCCAACAACCAATCCATTTCAGACCTCTCCAGAGCAACTGCAGGAAGCACAGGGCTGGACCTCTGTTCCACCACCCACACAGTATTAACTCCTGAGATGAGGGTACAGGCCTTGCCCACCGGAATCTTTGGCCCTTTACCTCCAAACACCTTTGCAATACTTATAGGTCGTAGTAGTGCCACTATGGAGAGACTTCAAATCTT
>NW_006201913.1:41843-43931 GCF_000334495.1 Tupaia belangeri chinensis | reverse complement strand
GGTTCCTCAGATGCCTATTGGGTCCAGCAAATTTCTCCAGAGAAACCAATGCTTACTTTATGGTTAGATGATAAACAGTTTTCTGGGCTTGTTGACACCAGAGCCAATGTTACCATTCTCAGAAAAGACAACCGGCCCCAAACTTGGCCCCTAACACCAACCCTTCCCTACCTAAAAGGCATTGGTCAAAGCCAAAATCCAGAAAAGAGCACTAAAGTATTACAGTGGACAGACAAAGAGGGAAACCAAGGAACCATTCAACCCTTTATTATAGAAGGCCTCCCCATAAACCTTTGGAGTAGAGATTTATTATCACAAACGAGCCTCATCATGTTCAGCCCTTCTGATACAGTTACTGTGCAAATGTTAGCACAGGGTTATACACCAGGAAAAGGCTTAGGGAAAAATGAATCAAGTATCATCCATCCCTTGATACCAAAACCTAAATTTAATAGGACAGGAGTGGGACATTTATCCTAATGGCCATTGATATTCCTGTACCCCACGCTGATAAAAATCTCCTGGAAAGATGATGTGCAAGTGTGGGTTGATCAATGGTCTCTTCCTTCCAAAAAACTTCAAGCTGCCCACATGTTAGTACAGGAACAATTTGAGGCAGGACACATTGCCAACAGCACTTTACCATGGAATACCCCTATCTTTGTTATTAAGAAAAAATCAGGTAAATGGCATCTTCTCCAAGACTTAAGAGCAATCAATAAGAGTATGGTTCCCATGGGAGCCTTACAGCCTGGCTTGCCATCCCTGGTAGCTGTTCCTTTAGACATCTTCAAGATAATCGTTGATCTCCAAGATTGTTTTTATATTCATTCCTGCCTTACAGCCTGGCTTGCCATCCCTGGTAGCTGTTCCTTTAGACATCTTCAAGATAATCGTTGATCTCCAAGATTGTTTTTATATTCATTCCTTTATACCCTTTAGATCAACAAAGATTTGCCTTTAGCATCCCATCAACTAATTTTAAAGAACCCATGAAGCATTACGAGTGGAAAGTCCTTAACCAGGGCATGGCCAACAGCCCTACTCTGTGCCAAAAATATGTTGCTGCTGCATTGCAGCCAGTTAGGAATAAATGAAATCAAATATATATCATCCATTACATGGATGACATTTTAATAGCAGGCAAGGATGGTCAACTAGTTCTCCAATGTTTTCAAGACCTTAAAAAACAACTTTCCATTCGAGGACTAAAGATTGCCCCTGAAAAGGTACAACTTAAAGACCCATATACTTACCTAGGATACCATCTTTCTGGCCAAAAAATCACCACTCCAAAGATACAATTTAGACTTGACAAGTTAAAAACCTTAAATGATTTCCAAAAACTATTGGGTGATATCAACTGGATCCGCCCATACCTCAAGTTAACCACAGGCCAGCTTAAACCCTTGTTTAATATCTTGCAAGGAGACGCCAATCCTAAATCTCCTCACATACTTACAGAGGAGGGCCATCAAGCTCTCTCTATAGTAGAAAAGGTCATTGCCTCTCAATTCTTCACAGCCATTGATTACAAACTGCCATTGCTCCTTATCATTTGTCGCACTTCGGTCACACCAACAGCTGTGTTCTGGCAATCTGCTCCAATCATGTGGGTTCACTTACCATCTTCTCCTTCAAAGGTCATATACCCTTATTATCAAGCTGTAGCTGATATTATCAGTACGGCTCGAAATTTAAGAGTTACTTCTTTTGGTAAAGACCCTGATACAATGATCCAGCCATATACTAAAGACCAAATTAATTGGCTATTCCAACAAACAGATTTCTGGCCTATTGCATGTGCTTCCTTTACTGGAACTATTGATAACCATTGTCCTCCAGATAATTTTTTATATTTTTTATCTACCCATGATTTTGTTTTCCCTGTATGAACTTCACTTCATCCCGTTTCAAGTGCTTTATTGGTTTTTACTGATGGTTCTTCTAACGGAACTCCTTCCTATTCTTTCTCTGATCAGGCAGTTACATTTACCACTTCCTCAACATCAGCTCAGTTAGTTGTGCTGCAGATAGTCATTGCAGTCTTTTCTGCTTTTCCTAATATGCCTTTGAATTTATATACAG
>NW_006201913.1:22886-41658 GCF_000334495.1 Tupaia belangeri chinensis | reverse complement strand
CTGATCTTGCCACTAAACATTCCTTTCTTGCTTCTACACAAGCTGACAAAAATATTTCAGACGCCATTGCTGCACATAAACTACATCATTTGAATTATCACACACTCCACCTCATGTTTAAAATTACTCGATAACAGGCCCAACAAATTGTAAAACAATGTCCAGCCTGTCTTACCCTTTTGCCTACACCACATCTAGGTGTTAATCCTAGAGGCCTTATGCCTAACACATTATGGCAGATGTACGTCACTCATATCGCTGAATTTGGTACTACCAGATATGTTCATGTTACTGTTGATACCTTCAGCGGTTTCATTTTTGCCACGGCACAAACTGGAGAAGCTGGCAAACATGTTATTTCCAATGTGCTTGCCACACTCTCTGTTATGGGTAAACCTCAACAAATTAAGACAGATAATGGCCCAGGTTACACAGGAAACAATTTTGTCTTTTTTTGTAAATAACTCCACATCAAACATGTCACAGGGGTTCCATACAATCCCCAGGGACAAGGCATTGTTAAACGTGCTCATCTTTCCTTGAAAAATACTCTCCAAAAGCTAAAAATGGGAGAACTTTTACAGACTAAGGGCTTGCCAAAAAAACTTCTGGCACATGCTCTTTTTTGGTCTTGAAAAAGATGGAGACTCAGCCGCTAAGCGCTTCTGGCATTCTACTACCTAAACAAAATTTGCCTCAGTTTTGTGGAAAGATCCTCTGGACAATACATGGAATGGTCCAGACCCTGTCCTCATTTTGGGCAGAGGGTCTGTCTGCATCTATTCTCAGAAAATGTATGCTGCTCATTGGCTACCAGAAATATTAATCAAACAGATTGATTCTAACGAGCCATCCAGGGACAATGAAAGCCCTGAGATATCTCTCTCTTCTTCCACAGACCCACAAAATGAAGATCCTTCTTAAATACCAGATCCTGTTTTGCTTCTTTGACACTACTGCTGCTGGTTTTGATCCTGGTGCCGCTCCTCCTGGCAGAACAGGGGGGTCTCTGTCTTGCTTTACAGGAACACTGCTGCTTTTACACCAACAAGTCCGGCATGGTTTGTAACAACTCTCCGACAATCCTTTATGGTCTGCCTGGAACGGTCTCCTCCCTTTCCTGCTCCCTCTACTCGGTCCTTTCCTTGGCCTTTTAGTTGTTTGCTTACTGGGACCTGTTATATTTAATAGGCTCATGACATTCCTCAAACAACAAATTGACTCGCTAACTATGCAGCCCATTCAGGTCCTCTATACTAAATTAGAGATGGAGGACCAGCATCCCTACACTGATCTCGCCTGAGGCACTGAATCAGTTAGCCAAAGATGGGTAAGAAAGTCTGATGAACCCAATAACTGTTCAGTCCTTCCACCTAAGACAGGAAGCCCATCATAGCTATGGGACTCTCCAATGATGGGTAAGGATGGACGTATGGTTCCATAAACCGCTCCAACCTAAGACAGGCATGATTCCCCCAGGCATGTTCCTCATCTCTCAAATTAAAGCAGAAAAGGGGGACATGCGGAAGGCTGAGCACCAGCGAGTCTGCTGAGGCTATTTTTCATGAGTCTCTTACTATTGTCATCTTAGGCGCAGAAAGCAAACAATTACAAAACCATAATTGGCTCCCCTTGAAAAACCTCACCTTCAAAACCATACTCTGATTGGCCACTTCCCATAGCAAATCGGTGAGCTTAGAATCCCTCAGATTTGCATATCCGGCACCTCATGATTGGTCCACAAAGCAACCAATCATAACCCACTTTTACTACCCTTCATTCAACCAATCACGGCCCACCAACCTGTATATAACCACGATCCCTGACCCATAATAGCCAGACAACCCTGAAGACCCTGAAGAGTTGTGACACTGTGTCATCTCCGGACAATCCTGAGCTGTGACACCGCATCATCTCCGGACGACCCTGAGCTGTGACGCTGCATCATCTCCGGATGACCTTGAACACTGTGCATCTCCGTGCTGCCCACAATAAAGAGATGACCCTGAAGAGACACTGCATCATCTCCGTGCTGTGACAGAGCGCCGTTCATCCCGTCTCTCACTCCTTCCCTCAGGAAACCTGTTCGACTGTCCCGTGGGCCAGGACACAAGTCCTCACCCCAATTAATAAATACCCTCCACATGGACACCAAATTTGCGTACTTCAACAAGTAGATGAACTGAATAAAAAAGAAACACAGTGTTGGTCTGAGAATTATTTCATGTTGGGTAAAGTCTTTCAATAAGAAAAATGATAAATACTGATTGAATATTTAAAAAATAATTGTAATAATCATAATAATAATCTGGATAAAAATAATAAAAAGCTATTTGATGATGATGATAGGAATTTTAATGTCTTTGTATTGACTGATATACTTGGTATTCCTTCTGGAAAAAGGAAATGTAATACACTGTAAAGTTATATGTGATTCAATGTAATATAAACAAGATTATGATAATAATAAATAAAATTTTAAAAAGAAAAAGAAAAAAGAAATAGTATAGTTATAACAACATATGATCAAAATGTTTGCTTCATCATATTTAAGTCTATCTTTGACTCTAAGGCCATATTGGTTCAACTATTTGTTAGATTTGCCTTTCCATATACAAAGCATTTTGACTCAGATACCTGATAAAAAATATTTTTCTTCATGACAGAATGTGTTGGAGCACATGACAAGAGAAAAGAAGAGAAAGTGTGAGGGAGACAGATAGAACAAGAGAGAAGCACCCTCTACTGAGGAAGGCTATGCAAAGACGCTTCCTCTAGTCATCCAGTCCTCTGGATCCTGACTACAGGATCCAGTGAGATCTTCCCCATCCAGTGAGATTTCATGCTGACTAGATTCAGGACTTGAACCAGAGTCTTCACATGGCTTCCAACTCTGTGTGGCTGCACCACAGAGTCTGGACCTGATCATCAAGTTTGACAGTGATTATAGGAGGCAATGTGAACTTTGAGCTGAGGAACAGAACAGGATTTTAATGAGCGAATTACAGTATCATACACCCTAATATATTAAAGTCTACACTTCAGAGATATTGGAAGCAAGGACATACATATACATGAAAATCTGCATTTTCAGATTTTTCTATATTACATTACTCTATATTACATTAATGGCATTAGTTGTCAAATGCAATTTTTTTGCTTTCTAGTTGTTTTTTTCTTCTTGTTCTCTTTTCACATGGGCAGAACACAACCCCCAAAAGTTATTTTAATAACATTATACAAAATTGCTCCAAATTATATAAATCATATGAGAATACATTATTTTTTAAGAGCTGCCTAAGGCGGACAGCATGGTGGTTAAGGCACTAGATTCTCACATGGCTAAATATAGTTTGGGTCCAAGAACTGGCGATATGCTTTCTTACTTTCTCTCTATATCTCTCTCTCTCTCATCAGATAAAATAATAATAGTAATCACTTAAATGAAATAAAAATAATCATTTAATAAACAGCATTTTGAAAGAGTTGCAAGTCATTCTATGAGTTTATGACACTATCGAAGTGTTTCTGATACAAGGCTAGGAATAACATTGGGACAGTAGAAACATATTAAAGAAGAAAAAAAGACTGGATATTAAAGATTATAGAGAGATACATACAGTGCTACTTAAAATGTACACACTTGTACTTGCACAATCCAATCAGTCACAATTGTTGACTCTAAGTCTATAAACTCTGCATTTGGACATTATTTCAGCTCCAGGAAAATTATTTTTTTTCACAATTTCCCTCCAAAGACTATTTTCAGAGTCCTCTTTATGTCTTTATTCCTCAGACTGTAGATGAAGGGGTTCAGCATGGGGGTGACCACTATGTACATCACTGAGGCTGCTGCACTTGAGTGTGAACGGCTGGTAGTGGCAGCACTAAGGTACACACCCAGGCCTGTGCAATAAAATAAGGAGACAGTGGAGAGATGAGAGGCACAGGTGGAAAATGCTTTGTGCTTCCCCTGAGCTGATGAGATTGCACAAATGGAGGAAACGACCTTACAGTAAGAGTAAAGGATCCCAACAAGGGTACCACCACCCAGCAGCACATCTACAAAATAGATCACTATGTCATTAAGAAAGGTGTCCGAGCAGGCAAGGTGGACCACCAGATTAAGTTCACAGAAAAAGCGGGGGATTTCCACATGTGTACAGAAAAACAGCTGTGATGCCATTAAGCTTTGTGACAAGGAATGCAGGAGGCTCTTGATCCAGGATGCTAGAACCAGCTTTCCACACAGCCAGGGATTCATGATGACTGTGTAGTGCAGGAGGTGACAGATGGCCACGTACTGGTCATAGGCCATCACTGTCAAGAGACAGTCATCTACCCTGAAAATAGCGTAAAAATATATATCTGGGTGATGCAGCCTGCATAGGTAATGACCTCGTTCTGTGTCTGGATGTTCACCAGCATCTTTGGGACAGTGGTGGAGGTGAGACAGATGTCTATGAAGGGCAGGTTGGAGAGGAAGAAGTACATGGGGGTGTGCAGGTGGGAGTCTGAGATGGTGGCCAGGCTGATATGGTGGCCAGGATGATGAGCAGGTTTCCACACACGGTGATCAGGTACATGGAGAGGAAAAACCCAAATAGAAAGGGCTAGAACTGTGGTTCCTCTGAAAGTCCCAGAAGAAGAAATTCTGAAATTTGTGTATCATTTCCTGGTTCCATAACGACTATCTGAAAAGAAGAAAATAAGATGACTAATTTGACATGAACAGGAATTATTGCAAAGCTGAAATGCCAGAGTTAATATTTTGCAGTCAAGAGTTATTTTTTTGTTTATGTTTTGTATGGATTTAATCCCTTTTAGGCTTTCATAATGTCATGTTTGCTAGGACTTCTTATCTGATTTCTTTTTTCATGTAATCTATGGGATTTTTAACTTTTTTTTTTTTTCAAATAGTAGTAGGTCATATTTATGGAGTAAAATATGTTTCAGTTGGGTTTTGTTTTGTTTTAGTTTTACTATTGGGCACATTCACTTACCAGATGTAGAGACAGAGAGAGAGAGAGAGAGAGAAAGTGAGAAACCACCCCCCCCACACACACACACACACTCAGGGAATGGCCATCCCACAATCCTCTCTTCTCTCAGGATTTTGGGAGTACATGCACACATGCCTGGTACTTTTTTAAAGTTGCCAGGTCTGAGTCATTAACTGACAGTCAACTATGTGCAATCCAATAGCCTTAACCACCACACCACGAGCTGGCCCAATAACTGTAACTTTATATCCATTGAAAAACAACTCTGTTTTCCTCTTTCACTAATTTTTTGGCAACCACCATTCTGTTATCTGCTTCCATGACTTTAATTACTTCAAATACCTTAGTTCAGTGGCATCACTCACTATTTTATTTCAAAAGTCTTCCATGGATCAAAATAGATCTCTCCTCATTTGGGAGGTCAGCAGGTATCATAGAGATTAACATACTGGACACCAGCATGACCATTCATGGTCTGAGACCCAAATCCAGTGACGAAAAGTCACACTGGACATGTGTGCATGTGTGCCCAAAATCCCAAGAGAGAAATGGAGGAAAAATGATTTCAGTGTGGAAAACCCATGGGTGATTTCTCACTTTCCTTCTCTCTGTTTCTTTGTGTGTCTCTCTCAGGTGAGCACACATGCCCTATGGCCAAAATAAAAGTATCTTCTTAACTACTGTCATAGAATTTTCTACATTAATAAAAATTTGGAGTGGATTTGTGTACACAATATGATTGCCTATTAGATTTGCTAAGACATATACATATGTGTATATACATGTACATGCATATGTGTGTATATGTATGTATATATACGTGTGTGTGTATACAAATATATATATATATATATATATATACATACATAAAATAATTCAAAGTTACTCTGAAAATTTTATTTTAAAACTTCAGTTCATTTTTAAAGGAAAACATCAAAAGAATAACTATACTCAGACCCCCAGAGCATAAAACCACAACACTGGTATGATTTGCAATAATTTAAAAAGTTAACAGACTCATAAACCTATTCAATTTTACTAGCATACAAATAGCTGTAAGTAAAAACTCGTTAATATTCTCATTTTTAACATGAAAATAAAAATGTTTGGAGAGGTTTTTGCCATAGGGTGTGTGCGCTCACCAGAAAGACAGAGAGAGACAAAGACAGAAAGTGAAAAATCACCCCCTAGGGGGATGGCTACACCACAATTTCTTCTCCTCTATTCTCTCAGGATGTCAGGCACACACGCACATGCATCCAGCATGAGTTTAAGTCACTGGATCTGGCACTCAAACCATGGTCTACTACGTGGGAGTCCAGCAACATAGCCATTACACTAACTGCTGGTCCCAACACAAGAATAAAATTTTTCATGTGAATGCTCAATGTGAAAGAAGAAACTGTGAAATTTATGTGTCATGAAGTATAATTGCAAGTTATGAATTGCAAGCAACCCATTTATCTGAATCCTTCTGAAAATAAGAAATATGCACAAATATACTCATTTCAAAAATTCCTTAACAGACCCTAAAGTCATTGCACGTCTCATCACAACTCTGATTCTACTTTTCCTATTTTTTTTAACTGCAAATTTCTGTGTGCATGTTCTAATTTGACTGAAATCATTTTATTTCTCTTATTCTTCTTCACCCTCATCCAATTGGGTGTCTATTCTCATAATTAAAATGTCTACAATGATGCCTGCATTGCTAAGTTTAACAAACAAATGACTTGTTAGCATTTTAAATAAATTAATGAGAAATAACCTTGATCAGTAAGTAACCAAACACATCAATACCTTGGCTCTTGCTAGGCTGGTTTGGTTGTTTGGTGATCTCAGGTAGATGTTCCTGGCATCCATCCTCTCTGAACTGTTTCTGTGATACCTACCGGGCTCTTAGACTCACCTGTGTGGGCTCTCAGAGAGAACAGTCTTCTTGTGGAAGGGTGAATTTCTCCCTTGATAGTTAGTGGTGGAGACCACAGCTCTGTCCCCAGATAAGGCACAATGAAAGAATTAAGCATGGTACCCTAGCCAGACTGGAGATTCTAGAAAATTCAACTCTGTCTAGCCTAATGTTTCCCTCTCTGAGGGAAAATGACAGATGAAATATTTACAGCTCCCTATACATACTCATTAGATGAATTTTCTCATTATAACCTCTTAGCAGTTGATTTCCCTCATGGACACTGGTCTGGAAAGGAAAGAACATTTTCCTGCTCTGCTGATTTGCTGCTCTTGAGAGACCAAGACAAAAGTGTGATGAATCCAGTCTCTATTGCATGTTTTCTGGGAACTCTCCTACCTCCAAAGGTCATTTGCACCTTTTACCAACTGTTGAGTTAAAATTTAAAAGTCACAGGTCGGCATGTGGCATTGAGTTTAAGCTGCTGGATCCCACTTGGCTGAATGCATGATTTCAGTCTCAGATCCAGTGGATTGAACATCATGCTGGGCACATGTGCATGTGTGTCCAAAATCCTGAGAGGGGACTGGAGCAGAAGGGAAGGCAGCATGGCCATGCCTTTGAGAAGTGATTTCTCATTTTCCTTCTGTCTCTCTCTTTCTCCACCTCTCTTGGTGAGTGCATGTGCCCTACAGCAAAAGCTAAGAAAAAAAAGTTATCATCACATACTCCATGTGTATGTCTTGAGAAAAATATTGCATGCTATAGAAATGCACAATGATTGAATGTAAATAACAAGTCATAAAATAAAATAAAATGTTTTCAAATCTAACTGAGGAATTTGTCCATACTAACCCTTTGGATTACCAAAGCATAAACTGTGGAGGAGACACAGCTGTTGGTATCGCCAGAAAATGATAATACTGCCATTTCAACATGGGAGAAAACTGTGTTCACATGCTGCAAAACCATGTGTAGTCACAAAAAATCCTTAGTTTCATAATGTTTTTGACAAAATGTTTGAGAGTTTTTCACTCATAACATGCATTAAGAATGATCATGTAGGGCTACCAGGTGGCATGGTGTTTGAAGTGTGGATAACTGTGGTTCAAATCCCAAACCTAGCAGCTTGAAAATCATGCCAGGTACGTGTGTGTGTGTGTGTGTGTGTGTGTGTGTGTGCCCTAAATCCCAAGAGGACAATAAAGGAGATGGTATTGCAGCATCACCATCTCCTGTGGCCTGATTTGCTTTCTCAGTTTCCCTCTCTGTCTCCTCGGTGAATGCATATACCCTTTGGCATATTTAGGAATGATAATAATAATAATTAACAAAAAAAATATTTAAAAATTTTATTCAGGTGAAATTTCATGCTTTTCAGTTCATTCATTTAATTTCTCCATGATAAGGGCATTTTGTAATAAGTTTCACATAAGTATCAGAACAAACTTAAAGTCAAGTTGGAGATATTTAGCTCTCTGAGCTGGGAGTAGTATTTCCCACTTATAAAGGTATATGTGGTTCTGATGTTGAGGTCCTTGATCATTAAGGGAGAAAAGTAATTGACTGAACATGAAGGTCTACCTTACTTTGTACATTTACCTTATTTTTTTATGTCTAAATTTCTACTTGGTTGTTTTCAAGCTTGTACAAATGTTCATTCTTTATATTTCTACCCTCTCCAACTTTTTATTAAATTTTCTTTTAATATAAAAATGAGACTATCGGGGGCCCAGCAGTTAGCGTTATGGCTATGTCACTGAACTCCCATGTAGTCAACCGCGATTCGAGTCTCGGACCCAGTGGCTTAAACTCATGTGCATGCGTGCCCAAGATCCCGAGAGGAGAATGGAGGAGAAAAGGGATTGTGGTGTGTCCATCCCCCCTGGGGGGATGATTTCTCGCTTTCTGTCTCTCTGTCTCTCTGGCGAGTGCACGCACCCTATAGCAAAAACCTCTCAAAAAATGAGATTATAAAGGACTTCTGTGTTCAGGGGTGAGTTTTAAGCTCCATTAACTGGTACAGGGTGGTCGTCCCCATTCCATAAATATAAAGGTGGTTCTCAGGGTATAAACACATCCATCATTTCTAACATTTCTCTTTACTTGATGTTATGAACATTATCCTTTCTATTGGAATTACACATTAAATTATTGCATATTCATGTAATGCAGTGTTTGTTTCTTTTGTTTCTTTGGAGTTTTTTTAGGGTTTTGTAAGAGGGCACATGTGCTCACCTGAGAGAGAGAGAGAGAGAGAGAAAGAGAGAGAGAGAGAGAAGGAGAGTGAGAAGTGACCCTCCAGGGAGGATGGCCACCCCAATCCTGTCTCCTCCACTCTCTTCCTGGGCTTTTGACACACTCACACACACAAACACATACACACACACACACACACACACACACACACACACACATGCCTGGTGTGAATTTCAAGCCACCAGGTCCAGGACTTGAACTGCTGCCATCTATGTGGGAGTCCAGTGCCTTATTGGCTATGCCATAGGCTGGCCCCTACAGTATACTTTAGGAAAAAATGTGAGGGAGAATATTGCAGTTCTCTTTCAGGTAAATAGGAGAGATGGAAGGACATGCTTATTCATGCAGAAAACCTTGTGACCTTGACCATAGACAGGACAGAAATCCAAGCTCTCTTGTGGGTCATCCATTGATCACAAGGTCTTGAGAAAGTCCTCCAGACACTGGAGGCCAATAGTAGGTGATACTGACATTGATCATTCACTGCTCCTCTAGCAACTACGACAAAATTTAAGAAGAAGGAGCAATTTCATTTAGAACAATGGAAAGATTTATATTGACAGGCGACACTGGGAATGCTCCTGCAGAAACAGGGAGATGTATCCATATTGAAATAGTAAAACCCACCAAACAATACTATACACCAATAAGTAGAACTCCTCACACACAAGCAATAATCTGTCCTTCCTCAATGAGTAGAAATACAGCTGAAAAAGAATCATTTTCTATAGGAATATAATGTATAATTATAAGTTGCTGTATTACATTTAAGGTCATTTCTGACTCTAGGGCAGATTAAAACAAATTATCCTGATTTTATTTTCACATACATTCCACTTAGAGGCATGAGTTTAATTGTCAGATTTTGCTCTTCACTATCATGAGTGTTGTAAACACTGGGCTGAATAAGAAAACTAGATCTTAATAAGGAGAATAAAGCCTAGGCCAGCAGGTGATGTGCCATCTCTCCTGAGAGGACTCTCTCTCTCTCTCTCCTCTTTCTCTCTTTTCTTTTCACTTCTGTTTCTTTTCCAAGTTTGGAATTAAGACATGAAATACAAAAGAAGAAACTGAAATGTATGTCTCACGAACTACAGTTGCAAGGTATGAATTACAAACAACCAATTCATTTGGATCCTTCAAAAAATACAGAAATATGCACAAACACACTCATTTCAAAAATTCCTTAACCAACCCTAAAGTTATTACACATTTTATCATAACTCTGACTCTGTGTTTACTACTTCGTGACCTGCACATTTCTGGGAACATGTTCTAATTTGACTGAAATAATTTTTTCTTCTCATTCCTTCTTCACCCTCATCCAATTAGACGTCTAGTCGCATCACTAAATTGTCCACAATGATGCCTGCATTGTTAAGTCTGACAGATACATGGCTTGTTTACATATTTAATAAATTAATGATTAATAACTTTGTCAGGCAAGTAACCAAAGGCATTGATCTCTCAGTTCTTACTAGGTTGGTTTGACACTCAGAAGACCTTAAATAGTGTTCCTGGCATCCAAGCTCTCTGACCCATTCCTGCAGTACCTTCTGGGCTCTAAGAATCACATATGTGGGCTCTCATAGAGGATAGTCTTCTTGTGGAAGGGTGAATTTCTCCGGAAATGGTTGGTGGTGGAGACTTAAGCTCTATCCCAGACAAGACACAATGAAAGAATTTAACATGGAACCCTAACCAGTCTGGAGATTCCAGAAAAATCAACCATGGTTTGTCCAACCCAAGGCTGTACTCCTTGAGGGACAAGGAAACAAAAAATATTTACAGCTCCCTATATCTGCTCATTAGGTACATTTCCTCCTTGTAAGTGTAACCTCTTAGTAACTGATTTCCCTCGTGGACACTGGTCCTGGAAGAAAAGAAAATTTTCCTGTTGCTTTGCTGTTCTCGAGAGACTCCTTGGAAATACTGATGAATTTATCTTTATTACATATTCTCTGTAAACTCTTCTGCCTCCAAATGTCATTAGACCTTTCACCAACCATGAGTTAAAATTTAATTGTCATGGGTCAGCAGGTGGCATGGCAGTTAAGATACTGGGTGCTGTATGGCTGAATGCATGTAGTCCCACACTGGTGGCTTGATAAATCATCCTGGACATGTGTGCATGTGTCCAAAATCCTGAGAGAAGACTGAAGAAGAAATTAATATAGTGTGGCCATTGCCCCTGCATATTTCTCATTTTCCCTTTTCTCTCTGTCACTCTCTGGCAAATAGCTTTATAGCAAAGCTAAAAAATAAATAAAAATAAATAAATAAATATAAATTAGAAAAAGTAATTACATTGATGTTCTCTTGGGGCAACTAGGAGAAATCTGATGACCATGAATATTTTTACAGGAAATTTGTGACCCTGAATCAAACAACTGGGACAGGTCTTTGAACTCTGGTCATGAATTCTTGAGCACTAAAATATATATTGGATAATATTGATGACTGTTCATTCACTGCCCCTTCAGCAGTTATGAAAAAATTTTAAAGAGGGGGAGGTAATTTATTTTAAGCACTCCAAGTTTGTAATTACATCCAGCATTGACATATTCAGTAAGAAACAGGAAGATATTTAACAAAATAGCATAAAACACAACAGTCCTTCACCACAATGAATAAATCCCCTTCCACATGGACACTAATTTTACATACTTTAATAAGTGAATGAATAGGATGAACAAGGAACATGGTACATAGTTAATACAATGTAAGATCGAAATGTTCACTTCATCATATTCAAGTCTATCTCTGACTCTAAGGCCATAATTGTTCAACTTTTTTTTAGATTTGACTTTCCATATACAAACATTTGACTCAAGTAACTGATAAATTTTTTGAATTCATAATAGAATGTGTTGGTTCACAGGAGGAAAGACAACAAGAGAGAACCAGAGGGAGACAGAGAAAGAGATATAAAGAGAGAGAAGCACCCCTTGTAGGACACGGACAGGCTGAGACTCCCTTCTCCAGTCCCTCAGTCCTCAGGACCCTGACTACACACCCATCCAGTGAGATTTCAGGTTGACTGGACTCAGAACTTGAACCAGAGTCTTCCAACTCTGTACTCTAGTATGCTATCAAATTTCAACAGTGATTAGAGTAAGGAATATGAACTCTGAGCTGAATAACAGAACTGAATTCTAATGAGCGAATTACAGCTAATCAAACACACTAATATATTAATGCCTACATTTCAGATAGAGATACTGAAAGAAAAGACATACACATACATGAAAATCTACAGTTTTAGATTTTTCTATACTCTAAATTACAATAATGGTCTTAGTTGCCAAATGTCATGTGTTTTGTTTTGTTTTTGCTTTCTAGCTATTTTTGTTGTTGTTGTTGTTCTCTTTTTCCATAGGCAAAATAAAACCCAAAAAGTTATTTTAGTAACATTATACAAAAACTTAAGAGTTGCATATAGGGGGGACAGCAAGTGGCATGGTGGTTGAGGCACTGGCCTCTCATATGGACAGTTATGGTATGAGTCAGAGAACTAGCAGCATGTTTGCTTAATTTCTCTCATTCTCTCTTGCTCTCTGGTTAAGTATAATAATAATAATCAAATTAAATAAAAATAAAACCTTTTAAAAGAGGTTTTTGCTGTAGGGTGCATGTGCTCAACAGAAAAAGAGAGACAAAGAGGCAGAAAGTAAGAAATCACACTCCAGGGTGGATGGCCATGCCACAATCCTTTCTCCTACATTCTCCTCTTGGGATCTTGGGCATACGAGCACACACACCTGGCGTAATTTTAAGTCACCGGGTTCAGGACTCGAACTGCAGTTGACTACATGGGAGTCCAGCAACCTAGCTATTATGCTGAATGTTGGTCCCAATAAAAATAATATTTTAATAATAACAAATGTTTTTAAAAGAGCTGCATGGTATTCTATAAGCTAATGATACTTTCACAGTATTTCTGATACAAGGCTAGGAATAGCATTGAAAAAGTATAAAGATATTCAAGTAAAAAAATGGCTGAATAAGAGAGTGTAGAAAGCTAAATACAGAGTCATTAATATTGTACAGGCATATACTTTCACAATCTGATCAGAGAATCACAATGTTGGTGCCAAGGCTTTAAACTTAGCAATCATGAGCATTATTTCAGTTCCAGGCCAATGATATTTTCATAATTTTCATCAAAAGGATATTTTCAATGCCCTCTTTATGTCTTTATTCCTCAGACTGTAGATGAAGGGGTTCAGCATGGAGGTGACCACAGTGTACATCACTGAGGTTCCTGTACCTGAGTGTGAGCTGTGGGTAGCTCCAGCACTAAAGTATACTCCTAAGACTGTACAATAAAATAAGGAGACAACTGAGAGGTGAGAGGCACAGGTGGAAAATGCTTTGTACTTCTCTTGAGCTGATGAGATTGCACGAATGGAGGAAACTATCTTACAGTAAGAATAAAAGACCCAAGTGAGGAGACCACCACCCAGCAGCACAGATGCAAAATAGGTCACCATGTCATTAAGAAAGGTGTCAGAGCAGGCCAGGTGGACCACCAGCTTAAGTTCACAGAAAAAGTGGGGGATTTCCACATGTGTACAGAAGGACAGCCTCAGTGCCATTAAGCTTTGTGACAAGGAATACAGGACAGTTATGATCCAGGATGCCAGAATCAGCTTTCCACATAGCCAAGAATTCAAGATGACAGTGTACTACAGGGGATGACAGATGGCTACGTACCGGTCATAGGCCATCACACCTGGGAGGAAGTCATCCAATGCTACAAAGACTAAGAAAAAGAACACCTGGATGATGCAGCCTGCATGAGTGATGGCCTTTCTCTGTGGTTGTTCACCAGCAGCTTTGGGACAGTCATGGAGGTGAGACACATGTCTACAAAGGACAGGTTGGAGAAGATGAAGTACAGGGGGATGTGCAAGTGGGAGTCTGAGATGGTGGCCAGGATAATGAGCAGGTTTCCACACACAGTGATCAGGTACATGGAGAGGAAGAGCCCAAATATAAGGGGCTGCAATTCTGGTTCCTCTGAAAGTCTGAGAAGAAGGAATTTTGCAATTTGAGTATCATTTCCTGGTTCCAAGATGACTCCCTAAAAAAGAGGAAAATATGATGGGTAATTTCACATGTCCAGGTATTACTCATATCGTTGAAATACCATAGTTAATACTTTGCAGTCACAAAGTTATTTTTTATATTTTTGTATGAATGTAATTCTCTTTAGGCTTTCATAGTGTCATCTCTGCTTTGGACTTCTTATCTTCTTTATTCCCATAGGTCATGTATTCTACATGATTTTTGACTGATTTATTTATTAACAAAAAAATAATAGTTTATATTCATGGAGTAAAATATGATGTTACAATGGGATTTTATTTGTTTTTTGTTTGTTTGTTTGTTTGTTTGGGTTTTTCTATTGGGCACATGCACTCATTGATCAGAGAGAGAGAAAGAGAGAGGGAAAGTGAGAAATCATCTGCCACATAGAATGGCCATTACACAATACTCTCTTCTCTCTTCTCTCAGGATGTTGGGAGTACGTGCACATGTGCCTTGAAATTTTTTCAAGCTACTAGGTCTAGGACTTTAACTGACAGTCGACCATGTGTGATCCAGTCTCTTTTTTTTTTGGAGAGGTTTTTGCTATAGGGCACGTGCGCTCGCCAGACAGACAGAGAGAGACAAAAAGAAAGAAAGCGAGAATTCACCCCCCAGGAAGAATGGCCATGCCACAATTCCTTCTCCTTCATTCTCCTCTTGGGATCTTGGGCACACATGCACACATGCCCGGCATGAATTTTAAGCCACCGGGTCCGGGACGCGAACCATGGTTGACTGCATGGGAGTCAAGCGACATAGCCATTACGCTAACTGCTGATCCCCCAGTCTGTTTTTTTTAATTTATTTTACATTCCTTCACTGAACATCATCTCAGGATACAAAATGCAATTTCCCATCCAGAATACACTGTATAGTGGCTTAATCATACTTGTTACTATCAACAAATTATTTTCCATTTCTTGTTTCTTATATATATGTTTTCCCCCTATTTCTCACTCTATGCTATTTCCCAGCCTACTCCCACACTATCTCTGGTATCTGCTGTTGCTTTCCATTCCTTTTTTCCCCCATATTTTATTGATTCACAAAATATCTTAATTAATCTAACTTTCAATAGCAAGTTTAGCTGATATATACATATCTGTGAATACATGTCTGACTTTAGGCATAAACTTCAGTGAGTAGAATGAATAGACTGTAAAGTAGCGCCTAGCTGAGGCTATATAGCTTACTATGGTCATGAGATAGGTATTTCTTTTAATGTTTTAATTTCAAGAAAGGCAGTATTAGCCCTAACAATTCAAAATCAAAAAATGTTAACAGAACTTTGCTTAAGACCTAAAGCCAGGAAACAGATTAGGATTTTGTTCAAATAGTAGGTACATGGACCTGTCCACAACTCAGGAGAAGACAAAACTCCTTAACTCTGGAAAACAAAGCATAGAAGAATATCAGTAATGTTTTAGTGAAAAGTCATAAAATTCTATTTCACCAGTTCAGACTCACATACTTGGTCTATCGTGTTCTGATTTTTTAAATTTAAATCCAGCCACCGTAACCACCACACCATCAGCTGGCCCAATAACTGTATCTTTATATCCATCGAAAAACAACTCCAGGGCCAGCAGGTTGCATGGTGGTTAAGGTGCTAGACTCCTACATGGCCAATTGCCATTCGAGTCCCAGATCTAGTGGAATGCTTTCTCACTCTCTCTTTCTCTCTGTTTCTATCTGGTCAAGTTGAATAATAATACTTAATAAAATAAAATAAAATAAAATAATTCCATTTAAAAAATAAATAAATAAAAAAGGAAAACAGCTCTGTTTCCCCCTCTCACCAATCCCCTGGCACTCAACATTCTGTTTTCTCCTTCTATGACTTTGACTACTTCAGATACCTTAGCTAAGTGTGATCACTCAGTATTTTATTTCAAAGTATTCCATGGATCAAAATAGATAACCACCCATGAGAATGGCCATTCCACAATACTCTCTTCTATTTTGATCTCCATATTTTTATCCATTGATTCAGACAACTGTATTATAAGATCATAACTTGGGGGACCAGCAGCTGTCATACTGATTAAAGTGCTGGTCTCCAACTTGGCTGATTATGGTTCAAGTCCCAAAACCAGTGGCTTGAAAATCACACATGTATGCATGTGTGCCCAAAATCTCAAGAGGAAAATGGAGTAGAAGGGATTTCAGTGTGGACAATGTCCCAACGGGTGATTTGTCACTTTCCCTCTCTGTCTCTCTCTCTCAGGTGACCACATATGCCCTATGGGGAAAAAAAAAGTATTTATGTTTACTACTGATGTAGACAAATTTTTCTAAGTTAATAAAAATTTGGGGTGGAGGGGTATGTAAACAATATGATAGCCTACTATATTTGATAACACAAAAGTTTTCACATTCGCCCAGCATATATTATATCTATCAGTTTATATTATATCTATCAGTACATAAAATAATTCAATGTTATGAAATTTATATTTTAAAATTTTGATTTATTATTAGAAGAAAAAAAAAAAAGAATAGAATATACTCAGATCCCAGAACATAAAAACAAAAAACTTCCATAATTTGCAATACAGTAAAAAGCTGACACTTGCAAACCTATTCAATTTCATCAGCAAGAAAAGAGTTGTAAGTAAAGTCTTTAATATCCCCATTTGACCTTTGAATAAATTTTTATGTGAATTCACAATGTGGAAAAAAAAACTGAAATGTTTTTGTTATGTCTCATGAAATACTGCCATAAGGCACAAATTGTAAGTAATCCACTCATCTGGATTCTTAAAAATTTCAGAAATATGCACAAATGCACTCATCTCAAAAATTCTTTAAAAGACCTAAATGTCATCGCTTATCTCATCACAACTCTGATTCTACTTTTCGTACTTCTTTATTGCAAATTTCTGTAGACATGTTCTAATATAACTGAAATACTTTATTTCTCCCATCCCTTCTTCACTCTCATACAATTGGATGTCTAGTCCCATCACTAAATTGTCTACAATGATGCTTGCATTGCTAAGTCTGATGGACACCTGGCATTTTTACAAATTAAATAAATTAATGAGAAATAACTAGGTTAGTCAAGGAACCAAACACATCAATCTCTCAGCTCTGGCTAGGCTGGTTTGGCTCTCAGGTGATCTCAGGTAGATGTTCTTGGCATCCATTCTCTGAACTGGGCCTGCAGTACCTACCAGGCTCTCAGACTCACCTGTGTGGTCTCTCAGAGAGCACAGTCTTTCTGCAGAAGGGAGAATTTCTCCCTGGATGGTTGATGATGGAGACCAAAGCTCTGTATTCAGACACAACACAATGAAAACATTAAGCACGGTCCCCTAGCCACACTTGAGATTCCAAAAATATCAACTTGTTCAGCCCAAGGCTGTCTAGTCCAGTCCAAGGCTGTACTCTTTGAGGGATAATGACAGAGAAAATATTTACAGCTCCCTATATCTGATCATTAGGTACATTTCCTCCTTTTAACTACAACCACTTAGAAACTGATTTCCCTCTTGGACACTGGTATGGAAAGAAAGGAACATTTTTCTGCTGTTTTGCTGCTCTTGAGAGACCAAGTTGAAAGTATGATGAAGCCACTCTTTATTACACATTCTCTGGGAACTATCCTGCCTCCTAAGGTCATTAGAACCTCTAACAATTGTGAATTATCATTTAATTGTCATATGTCAGCTGATGGCATGCAGATTAAGGTACTAGATCTCAAATAACGGACTACATGGTTCAAGTCCTGAATCCAGTAGCTTGGTGGAAATGTGTATGGTTCAACCACTGTGAAGAACAACATGGAAGTTCCTCAAAGATCTACAAATAGAACTACAATATGATCCAGCAATTTCACTCCTACGTATCTACTTGAAGATAGGAGAATGCTCAGTTGGAAAACTGCATGTACATTTATGTTTATTTTGATATTATTCACAATTGCTAGACATGGAACCAACCCAAATATCCAAAGGCAGATGAATTGATTGAAAAAGTGGAGTACATATACTTTATGAAATAGCACTCAGTTATATAAAAAGGCCCTGGCTTTTAATAGAAAATTGCCAAATATGGAAGATTTACTGTTAAGTGAAGCAAGCCAGGCTATGCAAGAGAGACACTGTATGTCTCCACTTAATATATACAGAGTGTTGGCACTTCATGACAGAAACTAAAAGTTTAGAGGATATAGAGGCAGGAAACCAGCAGTTAGCATAATGGCTATGTCGCTGGACTCCCATGTAGTCAACCGCGGTTCCCGTCCCGGACCCGGTGGCTTAAAAAACTCATGCCGGGTGCATGTGCGTGCGTGCCCAAGATCCCGAGAGGGGAATGGAGGAGAAGGGATTGCAGCGTGACCATCCCCTCTGGGGGGTGATTTCTTGCTTTCTGTCTCTATGTCTCTCTCTGTCTGTCTGGTGAGCGCACGCACTCTAAAGCGAAAACCTCTCCAAGAAAAAAAGAAAAAGGATATAGAAGCATAAAAAAATGGTTATGGATACTGGAGACATGTGGGAAGAGC
>NW_006201913.1:17472-22845 GCF_000334495.1 Tupaia belangeri chinensis | reverse complement strand
AAAGAGAAAAATAGAGGTAAGACATTTCTGGGACATAGAAATGGATTATTAACTATTGATAACGTGTATAGTATCCTGAACTGGACTGATATGAAATGTATTCATGCTGGGTAAACTCACTTTACAAGCTAAGTGATGTATACTTATTGAGTGTACAAAATAAATTAAAATTTAATAAACACTAAATAAAACTACAATGAGATACCATTTAACATCTGTTAGAATGGCTAGAATTAAAAACATAAAGAACAACTAGTGCCAGTAATGTTGCAATGAAAGGAAATCCTCTTACATTGTTGTTAGGAATGTATATGTGTACAACCTCTGGGAAAAACAATTTATAGGTTCCTCAAAAACCTACAAATAGAACTATAATGTGACTCAATAATCCCTCTCCTTGGTATTTACTCAAAGGAAAGGAAAACACTAGACACACATTCATGTTTATTGTTGCACTATTCACTCTTGTTAAGACATGGAATCAACCTAAGTGTCCAAAAACTGATGACTGGGTTGAAAAATGGTGGCACATATATACTGTAGGATGAAGGGGTTCAGCATGGGCATGACCACAGTGGGCTATTATTCAGCCATAAGAAACAATGACATTCCTATATTTGAGCCAATGTAGATGAATATAGAGAACTTAATATTAACCAAAGTGAGCTAGCCTTTGAAAAAAGCATGCCACATACTCCCACTCAATATGTCCTGAATGTCTGTACTCTATGGCACAAATGAACGATCAAAAGATATGATAGTGGAAAGAATAAATATAGACAGCAGAGATTTTAATGAGGGCAGTGGGGGGTTGAAAGTGAGTGGAAAGAGAAAAGAGAAGGAACAATTAATAGACAAAAGATTGAAAAGTTCTCTTATTAAAAAAATCTGTAATTTTTGCTTTAAAAAGTAGAATTAAAAAAATATATTGGCCAGTTATAAAACACACTAGATGCCAAAATCCACATTATCAACAGAGTAGTTAAGGTCCTCATATATGAATGAATGATGGACCCAAATGTGAAAAACTGTAGTCTCAAATGTATTTCTCCCTCAAAGGATTTAAGTGGTTTTACTTTCTAAGCACAGTTTGATGTGTGTGTGTGTGTGTGTGTGTGTGTGTGTGTGTGTGTGTTTCTAGAAAGGAGTACAACTCAGTGCTGTAGCTTCAGTAAAACAAAAAAATTAATACTCGCTATGATCTATGCCTCTTGAGAAGAAAAAGCTCCTATGAACTCTCCATTGTTCAACAAGATGACTGAGAATTTACAAATCATTTTGATGAGATATTGGAAATAACTTAGGGAAAGTGGGAAAATTATGAAGGAAAAGCTGTTGTATATCAAAGAGAGCAGAAATTTTAATTTAAAGGCTTACTAAAATTATATAGATAGATTAAAATCAAATAAATGGAAACTCCCAGCACTCATAGGAGGATCAAGTTCTACTCACAAAATTTGATAAAGAATTGAGAAATTAGCTCTGAGGTATTGGGATATTACAATCAGAAAAATTGGAGCTTTTATAACTTTCCCCCAAATAATCTTTTCAAAGCATTCTTTATGCCTTTATTCCTCAGACAGTAGGTGAAGGGGTTCCGCATGGGTGTGACCACAGTGTATATCACCGAGGCTGTTGCACTTGAGAGTGAACTGTGGGTAGCACCAGCATTAAGGTACACTCCTAGGCTTGTACAATAAAATAAGGAGACAACTAAGAGGTGAGAGGCACAGGAGGAAAATGTTTTATACTTCCCCTCAGCTGATGGGATTGCACGGATGGAGGAAACTATCTTAGAGTAATTGTAAAGGATCCCAGTGAAAAGACCACCACCCAGCAGCACAGATGCCAAAATAGGTCACTATGTTATTGAGAAAAGAGTCAGAACAGGCAAGGTGGACCAGCTTACTAAGATCACAGTAGAAGTGGGGAATTTCCACATGTGTATAGAACAGCCACAAAGCCATTAGGCTATGTAATAATGCATACAGGGTCGATCCAGGATCCCAGAGCCAGTTGTCTGCAGAGCCAGGGGTTCATGATGACTGTTTAGTGCAGGGAGTGACAGATGGCCACATACCAGTCATAGGCAATCACTGTCATGAGAAAGTCATCTATCCCTCCTAATAGTAGGAAAAAGAACATCTGGATGATGCAGCCTGCATAGGTGATGATCTTGCTCTGTGTCTGTAGATTCACCAGCATCTTTGGGATGGTGGTGGAGGTGAAACAGATGTCAGCAAAGGAAAGATTGGAGAAGAAGAAGTACATGGGGGTGTGCAGGTGGGATTCTGACATGGTGGCCAGGATAATGAGCAGGTTTCCACACATGGTGATCAAATACAAGGAGGGGAAAAGCCCAAATATGAGGGGCTGCAACTATGCTTCCTTTGAAAGTCCAAGAAGAAAAGAATTCTGAAATTTGTGTACCATTTCCTGGTTCCATGGTGATTACCTGAAAAGAGGAAAATACTGGGGCCAGAAGGTGGTGTGGAAGTTAAGGGCACTGGACTTCCACATGGCTGACCTTGGCTCGATTCCTGGTCCTGGTGGCTTGCTCTCTCACTTTCCATCTCTCTTTCTCTCCCGCTCACTCTGTCTCTCTCTGATCAAGTTAAAATAAATAAAGTTAAATAAAAAATTATTTTAAAAAGAGGAAAATACAATGATTAATTTCACATGAGCAGGTATTACCCCCATAGTTGAAATTCCATAGTTAGTATTTTGCCTTCACAAAGCTATTTTTTATATTTTTGTATGGATCTCATATGCTTAGGCTTTCATAGTGCTATCTCTGCTTAAGACTTCTTATCACACTACCTTATTCCCATAGATCATGTGTTCTACAGGATATTTAACTTATTTCTTGACAGAAAATAATAGTACATATTTATGGAATAAAATGTAATGTTACAATAGCATTTTAATTTATTTTCGTTTTGTTTTTAGTTTTGATATTGTTTACATGCACTCATTGAACTGAGAGACAGAGAAAAAGATGGAAAGCGAGAAATCTTCCCCCACAGGGAATGGCCACTCCATAATACTCTCTTCTCTTAGGATGTAGGGAGTGCATGTACTCATGCCTGGCACTTTTTTCAAGCTGCTGGGTCTGGGGCTTTAACTAGCAGTTGATCATGTGCAATCCAGTCATCTTAACCAACACACCATCAGTTGGCCCAATAACTGTATTTTAAATTCATTGAAAAACAACTCTCAGACCAGCAGGTGGCATGATGGTTAAGGTGCTGGACTCCCATATGGTTGATTGCTGTTTGAGTTCAACCTGGTAACTTACTTTCTCTTTCTCTCTCATCAAATTGAATACTAATTATAATGTTAAAAATAAAATGAATAATTCTTAAAAAAAAAAAAAAGAAAAAAAAGAAAAGGAAAACAACTCTGTTCCCCTTTTTGGCAATTCCCTGGCAACCACTATTCTATTGTCTGCTTCTATTACTTTGACTATTTCAGATAACTTAGTTATGTGGAATTGCTCAGTTTTTTTGTTTCAAAAGTATTACATGAATTGATCTCCTTATTTTTCTCTGTGGATTAGTACACAGAGAACAGTATTATGAGATCATAGTTTGTGGGACCAGCAGGTGTCATAGTGGTTAGCTTGCTGAACTTGACATGGCCAATGTGGTTCAAACCCTAAACCTAGCAGCTTTAAAATCACACTGGACAAGAGGGCATGCATACCCTAAAACTCAAGAAGAAAATGGTGGAGTAGGGATTCCCCATCCACATCCTCCCCCTCGGTTATGATTTCTTACTTTTTCTCTCTTTGTTTCTCTCTCTCTCAGGTGAGCAAATGTGCCCTGTGGCAATAAAGAAAAATAGGTATTTATGTTTATTATTGATGTAAAAGAATTTTTCTGAGTTAATAAAAATATGGAGTGGGAGGGTATGTACACAATATAATAGCTGATTAGATTTGATAACACAAAATCTATTAATTTTTCACATTAAGCCAGTATATATCTATATTGATCAAGACATAAAATAATTCAAAGGTATTCTAAAAATTTTATTTTTAAACTTCAATTCATTATTTTAAAAAATATTCAAAAGAATAAAATATACTCAGACCCCAGAACATAAAAACAAAATGCATCCATGATTTGCAATGAAGTAAAAAGCTAATAGACTCACAAACTTAGTCAATTACACAGCAAAAAAAAAAATATAGTTGTAAGTAAAAACTCTTTAGTACTCACATTTTGACCTTAGAATAAAAATTTTTATGTGAATACCCATTCTGAAAGAAGAAACATGAAATATATGTTTCATGAAGTACAGTTGCAAGGTATGAATTGCAAATAACACGTCTGGATCCTTCAAAAATTACAGAAATATGCACAAATATACTCATCCTGAAAATTCCTTAACAGACCCAAAAGTCATTGCACATTTCATTGCAACTCTGATTCTACTTTTACTATTTCTTGAACTGCAAATTCCTGTGCACATGTTCTAATTTGACTGAATTAATTTTATTTCTCCCATTTTTTCTCCACCCTCATCGAATTGGAAATCTATTCCCATCACTAAATTGCCAACAATGATGCATTGTTAAGTCATTGAAAGACACAGGGCTTGTTAACATATTAAATTAATGATAAATAGCGTGGTCAGACAAGTAACCAAACACATCAATATCTCATCTCTTGCTGGGTTGGATTGTCTCTCAGTTAATCTCAGGTAAATGTTCTTACCATCCATTCTCTCTGAACCACTCCTGTGGTGTCTACCAGGCTCTCAGACTCACCTGTAATGGGCTCTCACAGAGGACAGCCTTCTTGTGGAAGGGTGAATTTCTCTCTGAATGGTGATGGAGACTGCAGCTCTGTCCCTAGATAAGACATAATGAAAGAATTAAGCAGTCTCCTAACCAATTGGAGATATCTGAAAAAAACCAACCATGATTCATCCAGGTCAAGACCACAGTTCTTGAGGGACAATGACAGAGGAAATATTTGTAGCACCATGTATCTGCTCATTATGTAAATTCCTTCCTTATAACTGCAATCTCTTAGTAGCTGATTTCTTTCTTGGACACTGGTCTGGAAAGAAAGGAAAATTTTCCTGTTTATTTTCAGCTCTCATGGAACCAAGATGAAGGTGTGATGACTCCAGTCTTTATTACACACTCTTTGTGAAGTCTCCTGCTTCTAAAGGTCATCAGAAACTTTTACCAACCTTGAGTTAAAGTTTAATTGTCATGGGTCTGCAGGTGGCATGGAGCTTAAGGTGCTGGATTCCATATTGCTGATTGGGCTATTTAAGTTATGCACCCAGTGGCTTGAAAATCACACTGGCCCTTCCGGGCTCGGCGAGTCCCCCCTGGGGCCCTGCTAAGCCGCGGCG
>NW_006201913.1:5930-15686 GCF_000334495.1 Tupaia belangeri chinensis | reverse complement strand
AAAAAGAAAATCACACTGGCCATGTGTGCATGTGTGTTCAAATTTCTGATAGGAGACTAGAGAAGAAGGAATTGTAGTATAGCCATCCTCCTGGGAAGTAATTTCTCACTTCCCATTTCTTTCACTCTGTCTGTGAACACACTCAATCTATTCCAAAACTTTATCTATGTGTGTATTTTGTGTGTGTATGTGTGTGTGTGTGTGTGTGTGTATGAATATATATATATAGCAAAGTGACTACATTGATGTTTTCTTAGAGGTAACTAGGAGAAATCAACAGGACATAAATGTTTTTACAGAAAACTTTGACCTTGAATCAAAAGATGGGGATAGGAATTTAAACTCCTGTGAGTCATCCTTTGATCATAAATTTTGAAGAGAATCTTGAACACAAAGGAAATATATGTTGGATGATACTGATATTTGTTCATTCACTGTCCCTTTGACAGATAGGGCAAAATTTAAAAGAGGGTAAGGTAATTAATTTTAAACACTTTAAGGAATTATAATTACAACCAACACTGGAAGTGTTCAAGGAGAAACAGGAAGATATTGAATGAAACAACATAAAACACATTAATCAATCCTTCACCGCAATGAGTAAACACCCTTCCACAAGGACAGCAATTTTCCATACTTCACAAGTAAATGAACAGGGTAAACAAGAATCACAGTTATATATGATTGCATTTTTGTTTCATCATATTGAAGGCTATCTCTGACTCCAAGACCATATGTGTTCAACTATTTGTTTAAATTTGTCTTTCCATATACAAGACATTTTGACTCAGGTAGGTGGAAAAAATTTTTTTTCATATAGAATGTGTTAGTGCACATGGGGAGAGAGAGACTGTGAGAGGAGAGAGAAGTAAAGAGAGAGAAGTACCCCCTACAGGGCATGGGGACGCTGAGGCTCTCTTCCTCCAATCCTCCAGCCCTCCAGTATCCTGGGCCCACACCCATCCAGTGAGATTTCAGGCTGACCAGACACGGAACTTGAACCAAGTTCCACAAGTGGGTTCTAGCTCTGTACTCTGCTATGCTATGACTCCATCACTGAGTCTGGTCCTGATCATCATATCTGACAGTGATTACGAAAGGGAATGTGAACTCTGAGCAGAATAACAGAACTATATTCTAATGAGGGAATTATGGGAAATCAAACACACTAATATATTGAAGTCTATATTTCAGAGAGAGTTACTGGACAGATACAGAAGTCTGCTGTTCCAGATTTTTCCATACTATACATTACATTGATGTCAAATAATTGCCAAATGTAAAGTTGTTTGTTTTCTAAATTTTTTTTCTTATTGTCATTCTCTTTTTCTGTAGACAAAACACAACCCCAGAGAGTTATTTTACTAACACTATACAAATACTGCTCCAAAATATACATCATTTGAGAATACATTGTTTTTGCTATAGGGCACATGAGCTCACCAGAAATGCAGAGAGAGACAGAAAGTGATAAATAACCCCCAGGAGAGATGGCAACACTGTAATCCCTTCTCTTCCATTTTCCCCCAGGGACTTTGGGCATGCACGCATACAAGCCCAATGTAAGTTTTAAGCTGTCAGCTCCAGGACTAGAATTGGGGTCGACTGTGTGGAAGTCCAGCAATGTAACTATCTCATCATCTGCTGTTCCCAACAAATACTTTTGTATTTAACATTTATTTATTTATTTATATTTAACCAGAGATGGAGAGAGAGAGAGAGAGAGTGCAAGCCTTCAGGTCCGGGACTTGAACCATGGTCGGCCATGTGGGAGTCCAGCACCTTTAACCACCATACCATATGCTACTCCAGCCCAACAAGTATTTAACAATCTGTTTAGAAAACCAGAATTTTTGGTAAAAGTTTTTTAACCATGCTATCATGGGTATTATTTCAGCCCCAGGATAATGGATCCTTTCATAGTCTCACGCCAAAGACTATTTTCAGAGCCCTCTTTATGTCTTGATTCCTCAGACTGTAGATGAAGGGGTTCAGCATAGGGGTGACCATCATGTATATCACTGAGGCAGTTGACCTTGAGTGTGAGCTGTGGGTAGCACCAGCACTAAGGTACACACCCATGCTTGTACAATAAAATAAAGAGACAACTGAGAGGTGAGAAGCACAGGTGGAAAATGCTTTGTATTTTCCCTGAGCTGATGAGATTGCATGAATAGAGGAAAGTATCTTACAGTAAGAGTAAAAGATCCCAATGAGGGGACCACCACCAAGCACCACAAATGCAAAGTAAATCACTATGTCATTAAGAAAGGTATCAGAGCAGGCAAGATGGACCATCTGATTAAGTTCACAGAAAAAGTGGGGGATTTCCACATGTGTACAGAAGGATAGCCACAATGCCATTAAACTGTGTAACAAGGAATAGAAGACAGTTATAATCCAGGATGCCAGAACCAGCTTTCCACAGAGACAGGAGTTCATGATGACCATGTAGTTCAGAGGGTGACAGATGGCCACATACCGGTCATAGGCCATCACAGACAGGAGGAAGTCATCCAATGATGCAAAAACTATGAAAAAGTACATCTGGGCAATGCAGCCTGCATAGGTGATAACCTTGCTCTGTGTCTGGATATTCACCAGCATCTTTGGAATGGTCGTGGAAGTGAAACAGATGTCTGTGAAGGACAGGTTGGAGAGGAAGAAGTACATGGGGGTGTGCAGGTGGGAGTCCTGGTGGCCAGGATGATGAGCAGGTTTCCACACACAGTGATCAGGTACATGGAGAGGAAAATCCCAAATATGAGGGGCTGTCACTGCAGTTCCTCTGAAAGTCCCAGAAGAATAAATTCTGAAATTTGTGTGTCATTTCCTGGTGGCTTGTGGTGGAAGTGACTATCTGAAAAGAGGAAAATTAGATGGGTAATTTCACACAAACTGGTATTACTTGCATAATTGAACTGCCATAGTTAATATTTTTCAATCACAACATTATTTTCTATGTTTTTATTTTGTTCTAATCCCCTTTAGGCTTTTTCAGTGCCATCTCACATCAAAACATCCCTTGAAAGTATTAATTTAGATTAGATTATGCAAAAATATCAAATCTCAGATGTAGAAGACAGAGTCTCTGGTCTAGAAAAAATCACTGAAAAAACTGAGAATCAAAAAAATCAGAATAATATACAAGAAATACTAGAAACCATTAAATGTCCAAACATATAGATAATTGGTATCTCAGAATATAAAGAGACTAATAAGGACATTGATCATCTATTCCATAAAATCCTGGAAGAAAACTGTTCAAACTTAGAGAGGCATGCAAAGATCTAGACCCAAGAAATACAATGGACCCCACATAGAATCAACCCAAGATCTTCTCCAAAACACATCATAGCTAGACAAAGTACTAAAATTGGCAAGAGATAAATGTCAAGTTACTTACAAACTATATCCCATCAAGCTAGCACAATGTGAGAAAAGAAGAATGGGAAAATATATTCAAAATATTAAGTAAAAAATAATTTCAACCAAGAATACTATGCCCAGCAAGATTATCCTTCATATGGGAAGAAAAGAAAGAAAAAAAAAAAAACCACTCTCAGATTAAAAAAAAAACCTGAAAGAATTCACCAACACCAGACCATTTGTTCAAGAAATTCTGAAGAGAGTGCTATACTAGGAAAACTAAAGTCAGACATGCACAAATAATAATCCAAAAAGCAATCAAGAAAATCACCAACTTAATGGTAGGAAGTCTGGTGTTGAATGTTAACCTACAAATTTAAACAGAAAGATCAGACCACAGCAGAAGAGCGATTAATTACATGAGACTGAACTGTGAAATAGAATTTCATAACTTTTGACTAAAACATTCCTGATTTTCTTCTATGCTTTGTTTCACAGATTTAGAGATTTTTGTCTTCTCTTGAGCTGTTGATAGGTTCATCTACCTACTATTTGAACAGAATCCTAACCTTTTTTTCCTGGATTTAAGTCTTAAGCAAATGACTCAACATTTTTTATTTTGATTCATTAAATCTAAAATTGTTTTTCTTGAGATTAAAAAAAGTATTTAATTATTTCAGTAAACTGTATAGTCTCAGCTAGGTACTACTTTATAGTACGTTCATTCTACTCAGAGTTTTATGCCTAAAGTCAGATATGTGTTCACACCTATGTATATATCAGCTGAACTTGCTATTAAAATAATTTAGATTAAGATATTTTGTGAATCAATAAAAAAATGGGAGCAAAGGGAAGGCATGCAACTGTAGACACCAGAAACAATGTGAGAGGAAAGAAGGAAAAGGCAGAAGGTAAGAAGTAGGGAATCAAGGAGAAAAGAAAAAAAGAAGAAGAAAAAAAAGAAAAAACAAGGAATGGAAAATTATTTGTTGATGTTAACATGCATGACAATATCCTTGATAAAGCCAATACACAGTGTATTCTGGATGGAAAATTGCATTTTCTATGCTGTATGATGTACAGTGAATGAACGTAAAATAAATAAATTTCCAATTAAGAAAAATAAAGAATTCCTATCCTTCTTCTTTGTTCCCAGAGATTATGTATTCTACAGAACTTTTTAAAAGATTTTTTTAAGGGACCAGCAGTTGGCATAATGGCTATGTTGCTGAACTCCCATGTAGTCGACTACAGTTTGAGTCCCAGACCCAGTGGCTTAAACTCATGCCAGGCACGTGTGCATGCGTGCCCAAGATCCTGAGAGGAGAACGGAGGAGAGGGGATTGCGACATGACCATCCCTCCTGGGGGGTGATTTCTCGCTTTCTGTCTCTCTGTCTCTCTCTGTCTTTCTGGTGAGTGCACAAACCCTATAGCAAAAACCTCTCAAAAAAAGATTTTTTTTTTTAATTTGACCAGAGAGGGACAGAGTGAGAGAGAGTGAGGAAGAGAAAAAGAGAGAGAGGGAAAATGAGAAAGCAAGCTGCCAGATCTAGGACTTGAACCACAGTCATTTATATGGGAGTCCAGCATTCTTAACCACCATGCCACCAGCTGGCCCCTATCCTACAGGATTTTTAACTTATTTATTGTCAAATAATCATAATAGCACATACTTACAGGTACAATATAATGTTTCAATATGTTTATTTTTTCTTTAGTTTTGCTATGAGAGAGAGGAAGAGACAAAGGAAAAATTAGAAATTACCTCACAGAGAGAATGGCCACACCACATTCTGAAAATGTTGGGTGTGCATACACACATGCCTGGCAAGTTTTCCAAGCCATCACATCTGGGAGTAGACCTGTGAAGTTGGTCATGTATGATCCACTCACCTTAACCACCATGCCACCAGCTGGCTTAATAACTAACTTTATATCCATTGAAAAACAACTCTGTTTCCCCTTTCATGAATCCCTTGGAAACCACCATTCTGTTATCAACTCCTATGACTTCAACTACTTTAGATACTTTAGTTAGTGGAATCACATAACATTTTATTTCTGCAGTCTTCCATAGATCATAATAGTAGTTTTCTAATTTTTATCTGTTGATTAGTATTCAGATATCTTTTAGAACCACAATTGGATGGAGGGCAGCAGGTGTCACAGTGTTTAAGGTGCTGGACTCCCACATGGCCAACCATGGTTTGAGTCCTGAACCCAGTAGGATCCCTTGGAAACCACCATTCTGTTATCAACTCCTATGACTTCAACTACTTTAGATACTTTAGTTAGTGGAATCACATAACATTTTATTTCTGCAGTCTTCCATAGATCATAATAGTAGTTTTCTAATTTTTATCTGTTGATTAGTATTCAGATATCTTTTAGAACCACAATTGGATGGAGGGCAGCAGGTGTCACAGTGTTTAAGGTGCTGGACTCCCACATGGCCAACCATGGTTTGAGTCCTGAACCCAGTAGGTTGAAAATCACACCAGGTGCATAAGTGTACAGGCCCCAAATCCTGAGAGGAAATTGGAGAAGTAGGAATTACAATATGACCATCCCCACTGGGAAGTAATTTTTCTCACTTTTCCTCTATCTTTCTCTCTGACTTGCACCCTATGGCAAGAAAAAAAAAAAAAGATTCACTTCTACTAGTAATGAAAAATTTATCTAAGTTAATAAAAATTTGAGAGAGATGAGTGTGTATACAATATGATTTATGATCACATTTGATAGCACAAAATGTTTACCTTTTCACAGTACACCTAATATGTATCTATATCTAGCAGTACATTAATAGCAATGCTATTCTGATCATTTTATTTTAAAACTTAAATTCATTATCAAAAGAATACAAAATATTAAGACCCCAGAACAGAAAACCAAGATATATATGATTTGCAATAAACTAAAAAACTAACAGATAAAAAAAAATCCTATTCAACCTCACCAGCACAAAAATATTTGGAAGAAAAAACTCTTTAATATTTCTGCTTTGACATTTAAATAATTTTTTTATGTCACTGCCCAATGTGAAAGAAGAAACTGTCTCATAAAATACTGTTATAAAGTATGGATTGCAAGGAATCCATTCACTCTATCTTCAAAAATAATACAGAAACATGAACAAACACCTTCATTTCAAAAATTTCTTAACAGACCCAAAAGTCATTGCACATCTTATCACAACACTGATTCTACTCTTCCTTCTTCTTTAAATGCAAATTTTTGTGGACATGTTCTAATTTGACTGAAATCATTTTATTTCTCCTGTTCTTTCTTCATCCTCATCCAGTTGGATGTCTACTTCCATCACTAAATAGTCCACAATGATGCCCGCATGCTAAGTCTGACAGACACATGACTAGTTAGAGGATAGAGAAAGATAGCAAGAGAACAATAGAGAGGCAGGACGTTAGTGAGAAACAGATATGGCTTATTACCTGTTGATGATGACATGTATAGTATTCTTAACTGGATTGGTCTGAGAAGTATTTCATGATGGTAAAGTCTTTTTACAAGCAAAATGAGAAATAGTGATTGACTGTTTTAAAAAATAATTAGAATAATAATAATAATGATTGGGAAAAACATAGAAAAGATATTGAATGTTGAAGTGTGGTGGTTAATGTCGCTGTATTGACTGACATGCAAGGCATTCCCTTTTGAAAAAGCAATGTAATACACTGTAAAGTTATATGTAATCCAATGTAATATAAAGAAGATTATGATGATAATAAAAATAAAAATAAATAAAAATAAAAAACCATATTAAATAAATTAATGACGAATAAATTGGTCAGACAAGTAACCAAACACATCAATATCTCAGCTCCTGTTAGGCTGGTTTGTCTCTCAGGTGACCTCAAGTAAAGTTTCTTGGCATCCATTCTCTCTGAACCAGTCCAGTAGAACCTACTGGGCTCTCAGACTCACCTGTGTGGACTCTCAGAGAGGACAGCCTTCTTGTGGAAGGATGAATTTCTCCCTGAATGGTTGGTGATGGAGACTGAAGCTCTGTCCCCAGATAAGACATAATGAAAGAATTGATCTTGGTCCCCCAGAAGACTGGAGACTCCAAAAACATTGAATATGTCTTGTTCAGCCCAAGGCTATACTCCATGAGAGACAATTATAGAGGAAATATTTATAGCTACCTTTATATGTTCCCTGGGTACATTTTTTCCTGGTACCTACAACCTCATTGTACCTTATTTCCCTCATGAACTCTAGTCTGGAAAGAAAGAAAAATTTTCTTACTGATTTGCTATTCTCAAGAGACCACATTGAAAGCATGGTGAGTCCAGTATTTATTCCACATTCTCTGTGAATGCTCCTGCCTCCGGAGGTCATTAGCATCTTTTACTAACCATTAGTTAAAATTTAATTGGCACAGGCCAGCTGAAGGCATGGAAGTTAAGGTACTGGATCCCACGTGGCTGACTGCACAAATTGAGTCTTGGACCAAGTGACTTACACACCATGCTGGGTAGGTGTGCCTGTGTGTCCAAAATTCTGAGAGGAGACTGGTGGAGAAGGAATTGCAACATGAACATTCCCCTTCAAGGGATGAATTTTCACTTTTTCTTTTTCTCTTTTTCTCTCTGTCTCTCTCTGTCCTTCTCTTTCTCTCTGGTGAGCACATGTGCTCTACAGCAAAAATCAATATATATATAATTTGTTGATTGTCGCATACTACATGTATGTACCTTGAAAATTATTTTATGCCCTACAAATGTACAATGACTGAACGTAAATAACAAAGCATTAAATTTTTAGAAATTATTCCTCCAAGTCTAACTGAATAACTTGTCTTTACTAGCCCCTTGGATTTCCGAAGCATAGATTGTAGTGGAGACACAGCTGTTATCTCCGGAAATTGATAGTGTTGCCTCTTCACCAAAGGAGAGAACTGTGTTCACATGCTACAAAACCATGTGTAGTTCTGTAATCCTTGGCTTTATGATACTTGTGACAAAGCATTGGGAGTTTTATGCTCATGACATGCCTTAAAAATTGTTACTTAGCACCAAGTAGGTGGTGTAGTAGTTAAGGAGAGAGACTCTTATACGCTTGACTGCAATTTGAGTGCTACATCCACTGGATTGAGGAAAATCACACCAGGCCTGTGTACGTGTGTGTCCAAGATCCTGGGAGGATAATGTAGGAGAAGGGATTGCTGCACAGCCATTCCCTTGGGGGTGGAGATTTCCCACTTTCCTTCTCACTTTCTCTGTCTTTGTCTCTCTCAGCAAGCACACACACCTAAAGCAAAATAAATAAATACATTAATTAAAAAATAAAAAGTATAAAAAAGAGAGAGAGAAAGGTATACTTAACAATGAGAATAAAAATCGGGCCAGTAGGTGGTATGAAAGTGAAAGTACTGGATTCCACATGACTGACTACACTGTTCAAGTTTGGATCTGGTGGCTTGAAAATTGTGCTGGGTGCATGTGCAGAGGTGCCAAAATCTTGAGAAGAGACTGGAGGAGAAAGGAGTGTAGTGTCCCATCCCTCCTAAAGGGTGATCTCTCCTCTCCTCTCTCTTCCCATTGCTATTTTTGTTTTCCACGTTTGAAATTAATATATGTAATAGAAAAGTGGGCAAAAAGAAAACTGACCAGATATCAGAGCAGAAAGTTTAATAAAGCAAGTTATGTATATTGGATGATGATGTCAAAATTAAACAGAAGCTCTAGAAAATACATAGCTGGAGCAGCCAAAAGGTTAAGTACTTCTCCCTGGAGAAAACCATCCCCAATTTAAGCTCATGCTCTCTGGCATTTGATTTTGGGAAACTGATAGTAGTGTTTGAACTGTGCATTCACTATTATTCAGTTATTCGATTTAGTTGACAATGGTGACAACAAGATCCCCGTTTCCTCTTCAGACAGATCCATCCCTTCGCAGGATTACCCTAGGACTGTCCAGTAGCCCCAGGCATTCTCCACCTGGCAAGCTCAGCAAGGAGTTACCTGTGATGTCGCCAAAAGGCAGATTTTTCTCCTACTAGGAAGACTTCTGCTTTTTTGATTGGCTACTGAAGACGTCCGTTAGGACGCGTTGCCCTGCTTATGTGCAGTCTGAGCGTGGGCGCCCCTGTTGGGGTGTGTGGCAGGGATTCCAGACTGGGCACACCAGCACCTTCCATCAGGGGTTGGGCTTGGGTCGCTCCTGGTGGTCAGCTCTCAAATCTTTTTTTTTTTTTAATTTATCATAGTCTGTTTTATATTACATTGAATCACATATATCTTTACACCATGATCATGCATATCAGTCAAGACAGATGTTATTATCCACATTATAGTCATCAAATAGCTTTTCATCTTGTCTTCATATTATTATTATTATTATTATTATTATTATTATTATT
>NW_006201913.1:0-5784 GCF_000334495.1 Tupaia belangeri chinensis | reverse complement strand
TTGATCACTATATATCATTTGGCTTGTATAAAGAATTTATCCAGGGACTAGCAGTTAGTGTAATGGCTATGTCACTGAATTCCCATGTAGCCCACCACAGTTCAAGTCCCAGATCTGGTGGCTTAAATTCACACCAGGCACGTATCTGTGTGTGCCCAGGATCCCAAGAGGAGAATGAAGGAGAAGGGATTGCAGCGTGGCCGTCCACCCTGGGGGGTGATTTCTTGCTTTCTATCTCGCTTTCTCTCTTTCTGTTGAGCGCAGGTGCCCTGTATCAAAAACCTCTCCAAAACAAACAAACAAACAAACAAACAAAAGGGTAATAAGCCATTTCTGCATCCCACTAATATCATGCCTCTCTATTTGTTCTCTTGCTATCATCTATACTCTTCCCTTCTACCGCCATGTTCCACACAGTCTCCAGCATCCGTAACTATTTTCACTGCTTTTATACCCTCCAATATGCTCTTGAATCATGAAGAAAAGCACAAGAGAGAACCAAGACTGCCCCAGAGCTAAAGAGGCCCGCGGGACAGGCTGAAAGATAGTGGTGGCTTCAGTCTCTGTGGTTTCTGGTTCTCAGTTCTTGGACATTATAGTTGAACCATCAACATCTAATGGAAGCATCATTCACCATGTTGTATATCCACTTGATATGCCTTTCCTTAGTAGGGATCTACAACACTCCCCAGATAAGCCTACACTTGCCTATCCAGAAAGTAACAGTAGAGCCATATTTTCTTCTCTGAAGAATCTTCAAGATAAGATTCAACACCTAGAACTTCAAAGAATTCAGGCAGAAGAAAGTATGAAAACTGTCTAGAGAAACAATTGAATGTAAGAAAGTGCTGGATGATCAGATACAGGAAAGGGCATATTCAAGGAATGAGGAATCAAAGCACAATCAAGAACTGATGTCTCAGTTGTTAGCTGCAGAAGATAAATGTAATCTTTTAGAAAAATATGGAATACATGCAAAATATGATAAAGCATGCAGAAATGGAGAGGACAGCTGTCTTAGAAACAGGTTTCCCTAGAAATAGAATGACAGCATGATCAGACACATGTTCAGAGCCAACTTAAAAAACTGGATCTTCTTGAACAGGAGTATAACAAACTTACAATGCAGGACATTGCAAGAAAAAAAAATGGAAGAGTTGGAAGCAAAACTCCATGAAGAAGAATAGGAAAGGAAATGTATGCAAGCTAAGGCAGCTGAGTTCCAGACTGGTCTAGAAATAAATAGACTTATCTTTGAAGATAAAGCTACTTCATGTGTTCCCAGTGCAAAAAAAATTAAAAAGGAGGAAAAAAGGAGAAGAAGAAGTCAAAACCACCAGAGAAGAAAGTCCCTAGGAACTATTTCGGCACACAACCACATTATAGATTATGCTTGGGTGATATGCCGTTTGTAGCTGAAAAGTCCACCAGTCCCAGCCATGCCATGGTAGCCAATATTTAGCACGTCTTGCATCTAGTGAAGCAGCATAGTAAATCTTTGTGTAGTGATCAAGGAGTCAACAATGCTCCTTTGCTTTGTGGTAAGATGATTACCAGCAGCTTGCAAAACTTACTCAAGAGTCTCCGACTACTGAACTGAAAGACAACTTAGAGTGCAAACTGGAGGCACTGGTGGGAAGGATGGAGGCAAAAGCCAAGCAAATAACTAAAGTTCAAAAATACCAAGTCCAGCTGGAGAAACAGAAGCTACAGGAGAAGAAGTAATTAAGACGTACCAAAAAAGACTCTTCAGGAAGAAGGAAACCTTGGCAGCCATTTTTCTGGAATCACAAGGACCACAAAAAAGAGTTTCGCCAAACTGAGACCTGGGAAAAAAAAGTAGGAAAAATCTCCAGTTAGGAAGGACATGCAAACCAGACAAAATTCATTGCAAATCACGATTTCAAGTTGGAATTACTGACTGCTACTACCGGGTCATACGTTTTATACAGACAACCTTTACTTCATCAATCAAATGTTGACAATTTACATTCCAGGTCTCATACTTACATTGAAATTAATTAATAGTAGGTTTTAAGGTGCCCAAGCTTAATTACATAGGCTACTTATGTAAAGCACTATGACTTAATGTTAGACCATTTATATGGGAACCAGGAGAGTTCTAAAGCCTGAAAAGCCACACGTACTCTGTTACTTTGAGATGAATTTGTTGTACTGATTTATTGCACTTTGTAAGCAGATTACCAGTGCTTTAGTTGTGTGCATGATTTTTAAAAAATAGTTCTTTGTATACATACAAATAAAATTAGATTTAAATTTTCAAGATATAAGGCTGTCCAATAAGAAGTGTTTACTTGAAAAGCTTCATTTTAAAATTTTCCCCTGGCTTAAAGAATCAAGATGAATTTGTTGTACTGATTTATTGCACTTTGTAAGCAGATTACCAGTGCTTTAGTTGTGTGCATGATTTTTAAAAAATAGTTCTTTGTATACATACAAATAAAATTAGATTTAAATTTTCAAGATATAAGGCTGTCCAATAAGAAGTGTTTACTTGAAAAGCTTCATTTTAAAATTTTCCCCTGGCTTAAAGAATCAATTTCCCCTTTCCAGTACAACCATTAAATATACAATGCTTCACCAATGATGAAGTTTTCTGTATTTAATATTATATATTATATATTTTAGTATTATATAATATATATAATATCCATATATGTTATATATAATATTCACATATATATAATGAGGATTTTTGTTTTGCTTTTCTTATTGGCATTCCAAACATTGACCAGTATTAAATGCACTTATATTACTTTTTAATCTACTATTTTAAAAGGCCAAACCAATCATGAAGTCAAATACCTGTAAAAAATTGTTAAAGTATATTTTAAAGTATAAACAAAGTATTAATGAAATAAATGAGAGTGTGGAATAAATTGAGAATGGAACAGAAAAGGAAAATGATCTGAAGCATGTGATTTGTAGTTTTTAAGTAATACCTTTTTATAATCATGCTGTTCAGTCAAAACATTACGGTTTTTAATCTTAGAGAACCCCTTGAATATATGCTCATTTCAGTATACAATGTAAGTGCAAGATGAACTATACACACACAATTGTCATACAATGTTAAGAGTGCAAATCATAATTTTGAATAGATCAACACATGTTAGTTTTTTATATATTTGCAACAAAGTCAATAAAGCAACTTTTTTTAAGGAAAAAAAATGAGAAAAGATATAGCTGGAGCAAATTCCCAAAAGGGGATTGTTGTAGTCAAGTCAGTGAGAAATAAGAGGACATCCAGACAATAGCCAAATTATTGAAGTTTTATTGTCAACAACTTACAGGAGGATTCATGTCACTCAAAGACCCTGCAGCCCCAAAGTGAGTAAGTGAATGGAGAAGGGTGCTTATAAAGGCAAAAAATCACAGTCATTTCTGGGTTGACGTGATGATTACAGCGGAAAATAAAGAAAGGGTGGAGAGGAAAGGGAGTTGGGTTCCTAGCAAAAGCAGGTACAGGAACCTGATCAAGCAGGTTAATAATTTCTAAGGGCACTCTCCAGACCTTTGTTCAATGGTCCCCATGGCTTTGGGCAGGGGTCTGGTGATTGGTGATTACATTGCTAGGAATAGGAAATATCTAAGCCAAAAGGTTTCTGGCTAGCTAACAAAGACACTAAGACTGTTAATCACTCCGTCTACTGTGGGCAAAAGGAGGAAACAAATCTAACATAAAGTTCAAAGATGGAGGTGCTTCTGCTTCAGAAGGAGAAAAGAGAAAAAATGATTAACAGACCAAAGACTGAAAAGTTCTCTATTTAAAAAAACAAACAAACAAACTGTTTTTATTTATATTAAAAACTTTTAAAACTTTCGACCAGTTATAAAACATATTAAATGCCAAAGCTCACATTATCAATAAGAACAGTTAAAATCTTAATATATGATGGAATGATGGACCCAAAAGTGAAAAACTGTAATCTCAAAGATTTTTCTCCTGCAAAGAATTTAAACGGTTTTACTGTCTAAGCCCAGTTTATTTGTTTGTTTGTTTGTTTCAGAAAGGAGAAACTCAGCACTGTTTCTTCAGTAAAATGAAATAAATATTATTCACAATGATTTATGCCATTTGAGAATAAATAATCCCTACTAAAGTTACACTGTCCCATGAGATGAATGAGAATTTACAAATATTTTTTAAAGAATTATTTTATTTAACTTTATTTATTATCATTATTATTTTCCAGTTTGATCAGAGAGAGACAGAGAGACAGAGAGAGAAGAAGTGAGAAAGCAAGCCACCAGGTCCAAGACTTGAACCATGGTCGGCCATGTGGGAGTCCAGCGCCTTTAACCACCATGCCCCTTGCCGGCCCTGAAAATTTACAAATAATTTTCATGTGAGATTGGAAATGACTTCAGTAGAGCAGGAAAATGACAAAGGGGAAATCTGTTGACTATCAGAGAGAACAGAAATCTTAATTTAAAGACTTACTAAAATTATACATAGAGATTGAAATCAAAGAAATGGAAACTCCAGGCACCCATAAGGAGGACCAAGTTCTACTAGCTCAGAGGCATTGAGGCCTGCAAACAGGACAACTTATTCTGTCCCAGAAAAAATTTGTCCTTTTATAGTCGCCCCCCAAATAATCTTTGCAGGGCCTTCTTTATGTCTTTATTCCTCAGACTGCAGATGAAAGGGTTCAGCATGAGTGTGACCACAGTGTACATCGCTGAAGCTCTTGCACTTCAGTATGAGCTGTGAGTAGCAGCAGAGCTAAGGTACACATCCAGGCCTGTGCAATAAAATAAGGAAACAACTGAGAGGTGAAAGAAACAGGTAGAAAATGCTTTGTGCTTTCCCTGAGCTGATGAGATGGCACGGATAGAGGAAATTATCTTATGATAAGAATAAAGGATCTCAGAGAGGGGACCACCACCCAGTAGCACAGATGTAAAATGCATCACTATGTCATTAATACAAACATCAGAGCAAGCAAGATGGACCAGCTTAGTAAGAGAAGAATAGAAGTGGGAGATTTCCACACGTGTACAGAAGGACAGCAGTAATGCCATTAGGCTATGCAATAATCCATACAAGGCACATAAAGTCCAGGATGCCAGAACTAGTTGTCCATAGAGCCAGGGGTTCATGATGACAGAGTAGTGCAGGGGGTGACAGATGGCCATGTATTGGTCATAGGCCATCATGATCAGGAGAAAGTCATCCAACACTGCGAAGAGAAGGAAAAAGTACAGCTGGGTGTTGCAGCCTGCATAGGTGATGACCTTGCTCTGTGTCTGGATGTTCACCAGCATTTTGGGACAGTGGTGGAGGTGATGCAGATGTCTATGAAGGAGAGGGTGGAGAAGAAGAAGTACATGGGGGTGTGCAGGTGGGAGTCTGAGATGTTGTCCAGGATGATGAGTAGGTTTCCACACACAGCAATCAGGTACATGCAGAGAAAGAGTCCAAATATTATGGTCTGCATTTTTGGTTCCTCTGAAACACCCAGAAGAAGAAATTCTAAAATGTTCGTGTCATTCATTGGTTCCACGGGGTGGCTTTGACTACCAGGAAAGACAAAAATCACATGTTTACTTTGGACACAGCTGAGCTTTCCTGATGTAGTTGTAATGCTGCAATGTATTTCCAGGGAAGACATTAGTTTCTATATTTTAACTGAACTCTATAGATTTCCTGATCCTTAGGACATCCCTAGAAACATTGCTCATTAGTAATTTCTGTCCTACTCTGAGCCTTTTTCCCAAAATATCATCTATTTTACAGTTGTATTAAGGTCACAGCTG
>NW_006201912.1:0-870 GCF_000334495.1 Tupaia belangeri chinensis | reverse complement strand
TTTCTCACTTTCTGTCTGTCTCTCTCTCTCCCTTGTGAGCACACACGCCCTGTGACAAAGACCTAAATAGAAAAAAAAAAAAGTGGTCGAGTTAGAATAATCAGTAGTTTTTTTCATCGGTAAAATAATGATAGTACTTTTACCTTTGCATTTATAATTTTTAGTTATAAAATACTTGTAATTATTTTTTAATTAAATAAACTATTAAATATCATACTTGGCAGGACAAAAAAACATAAAAGAAGCATAGTAAGCATATACATAGAAGTGTTCATTAAAATATTTATCTTTAAAATATTTAATAGTTCTTAGATTTTAAGTGAAAAATTAATTGCACATATTCCCAACATTACAACTGAATGTTTTAAAGAAAAAGTGTGGCACATATACTCTATGGAATACTATTCAGCCATAAGAAACAAGACCCTGGCATTTGATAGAAAGTGGATAAATATGGCAGATTTATTACTGAGTGAAGCTAGACAGAATATGAAAGAGAGACATTGTATGTCTCCACTTAACATATACCAACTCTCCACACTCTATGGTAGAAACTGAGAGGTTGGAGGACATAAAAGCATTGGAAATAGTTATGGACACTGGAGACAGTGTGGAAGGAGGGTGGGAGAAGGGAAAAGTGTAGGGAGGGAAATTAGGGAGAAATAATGGAGAGGCAAGATATTTGTGGAACACAGAAATGATTTATTACCTGTTGATGATAACATTTATAGTATTCTCAAGTAGACTGGTCTGAGGTGTATTTTATGTTGAGTAAGTTTTTACAAGTTAAATGAGGTATAGTGATTGAATGTATTAATCATAATAATAAAATAAATTTCTAAGAAGTGACATTATTCAGAATAAGAATTA
>NW_006201911.1:0-646 GCF_000334495.1 Tupaia belangeri chinensis | reverse complement strand
AAAAAAAAAAGAAAAACAAAAAAGAATCAGGGTAAAATGGATCTGTCTAGCAGCCATTTGCAACTAGTTCAGGGTTTTTCTGGTATCAGGGAAGACTGCTCTGATGAAGTAACTTCCAAAGTGAGAGTAGAGAAGGATAAGGGCTACCTGATAAGTGGCCCAGTGGGGAGGAGGTAAGAAAGTGGGGACCTCTTGAGTGGATAAACATGGGTATAGAGAAGTAGATTTAGCATGACTTCTTGGAGGAACGGCAATAATGTTAAGCTGGGCCAGAGAGTACAAGAAAAAGTTGGGAAGTGATGAGAATAGTAGGAGGAAACCGAGGCATAAATACTCTTTTAAGCTGTGTTCCTGCTACAAAACTACAGGTCATCAAATTCAGACATGAAAAGTGACTACTTGACCTTACACCAACCTTTTTCTTTCAGAGGTTTTTTTTTTTGTGTTTTGTTTTGTTTTGTTTGACCATAGAGTGTGTGCATTTGCTGGAGAGAGAGAGACAGAGACAGTGAGAGGGAAAATGAGAAATCACTCTCCAGACTAGATGGCCACACTGCAACTCATTTTCCTCCCTGGGATCTTGGGCACGCACACACACATCCCCAGCATAATTTCCTGTTTTTCTTTTTCTTTCTTCTTTCTTTCT
>NW_006201910.1:1095-1453 GCF_000334495.1 Tupaia belangeri chinensis | reverse complement strand
TAAGGATTTTTGTCTTGTCTTAAGCAGCCAATAGTCCCATGTACATACTATTAGAACAGAATCCTAATCTGTTTCCTGGCTATAAGATTTAAGCAAAGCTCCCTTAGCATTTCTTTGATTTATTAAAGATAAAATTGCTTTAGTTTCATGTACATACTATTTGAACAGGATCCTAACCTGTTTCCTGGCTTTAAGTTTTAAGCAAAGCTCCCATAGCATTTCTTTGATTTATTAAAGCTAAAATTGCTTTTCTTGAAATTAAAAATATATTAAAAATACCTATTTAATGACCATAGTAAGCTATGTAGCATCAGGTAGATGTTACTTTATATTATATTCATTCTACTCAGAGTTTCAC
>NW_006201910.1:0-872 GCF_000334495.1 Tupaia belangeri chinensis | reverse complement strand
TCCTGGGCCTGAGAACTTACTGAATTTCCCCAAGGAGAAGCTTTCAAATAGAGAGATTACAAAGGACCCACTGCACTGGTACCAGGCACAAGCTTCAAAAGAACCTCTTGATAGAGCTCCAGTTTTTCTATAGTCCATTGTCAGGTCACCATCATTGTCAATGGAAATAACCAACACTGCAGAAATAATAATTAATGAGATTTACTTCTAAACACAGATATGAGTGACTGACCCAGAGAAAGGCGAGCAAGTCTTTCTCGAGGTACTCCAATACAAGAACTCCTTTATTTGATTTTAAGAGGGAGAGACAAAGGTTTGGAAAGAGATTTTTATTAGTCTGGCCTAAAAAGGTGGGACATCAGGAAGGAGAAGCTTGTAGATTATAAATGGGTTTTACAATTTTTAGGTTGGTATTTGAAAGGGAAGGTCTGGGAAGAGATGAGCAAAAGAATGCACTGTAACAGGTTTGATGTACATCTCAAAGATAGTATGCCAGAGACAAGAGGTAGAAAAAATTCCTGTTATTAATGAAACACAATGGCCTGTCACTGTTTGTAGGTGTGACCACCTCCCCCCTCCCACCTCAACTTTGGAAAGGTGTTTTTGGCAAACAGTCAGACTTTTGCTCTCAAAACCAGATGCCACGAATGAGAAGAGGGTGTAGCAAGGAGTCTTATACAATAGTAGTGATTGGCTGACAAGGGAATGAGATGGTCTCATAGGCAGTATAGGAATCAGTGGGTCCACACATTGTTGGAACTGCTAATTAAGAGTAAGGAAAGTGGGACCAGCAGGTGGCATGGTGGTTAAGGCGCTGGACACTCCCAAATGGCCAACCCCAGTTCGAATATCGGACCTGGTGGCTTGCTTTC
>NW_006201909.1:0-653 GCF_000334495.1 Tupaia belangeri chinensis | reverse complement strand
TTCTCTTCCCCCTTGATCCCCTCTTTCTTATCCTCCCCCTTTTCTCATCCTCCTCCCACACTGTCTCTAATATCCACAACTGCTCTCCATGTCTTTGTACTTCCAATCTTTCAGTTTCTGCCGTAGAGTGAAGACATTGGGTATATCTTGAGTGGGGATATAGAATGTCTCTCTTTCATGGTCCGGCTTGCTTTGCTTAGCATTAAACCTTCCATATTTGTCCACTTTCTGTCAAATGATAGGGTCTCATTTTTTTATGGCTAATTAGTATCCCAAGGTATATATGTAGCACCCTTTTTAAATAGCAACTGTTCATGGACATTTGGGTTGGTTGCATGTCTTATCAATTTCAAATAATGTCACAGTAATTCATGTGTTCAAGCTTTTGAAGGAGGTTTTTGAGTTCTATCATGGTTTCTGCTAAACCTGTCACAGAGAATTTTCCTGAAAGTTCTTTGTTTCTTGTGTAGTTTCCTTTTCTCTTGCTCCTTGGTCAGCTATGCATTCCTTTTCCAGTGCCAACAGCTTCTTGTCAGTCAGTTCCTCGGGAACCATATCTAAAAGCTCCTCAATATTATCCTCATCCACGTCCATGTTAAAGTCATTTGTCACCTCAACCATAGCCTTTTTTTTTTTTTAAAAAAAAGTTTTTT